>NC_051180.1:95709609-95843106 GCF_013339695.2 Rhipicephalus sanguineus | reverse complement strand
GAATGAGTCCGAGATCTACGTGGGCTAGTCTACAATGACCGCGCTGGCGAATTCTGACGTCATTACTTCTTCGCGTATTCTACTCTGAATTACCAAACTGTCAATACTATCTCTAAATTCACGTCGGCGCAGTAAGCTTTCGCAAGCGCCTGCGAACAATCGTGAATAGTTGTGTAGTATATATGACCTTCACAGTTTCGTTGAGAAAAAAAAAAAAAACACTGAAATTAACGCAGATAGATTAACTTTACGTCATCGCTTGACATGTTTATAGATTTTAACGTGTGCTTTGCTGGCCATGTAACCGTGGAAAGTCGTTAGATGTCCTGAAGTTTTCTCGTACAAGCGGCTATTCTAAGCAGAAACTCAAAATATCCGCATGTTGTTTTTCAAGGAAAGAGCAAGATATCTAAAAGAAGAAAAGAAACGAGGATGGAATGCGGGAAGTGCGAGAAGACCATCAAATGCCATTTGTACGACTATACGTAATAATTTCAGTCAAACAAAACAACTAAGCAGTTCGAAGTGCATACTGTTAGAGTAAAAAAAAAAAAAAAAGGAGGCGCTATCTGACGCAGCCCACGAGGGAGCACGGCTCAGCTTCATAGGGAATCAAGCAGGGAGATGATAGGAGAAAGGGGAGAAAGGGAGATTTGAAGCAACGTGCGGAGCGGACGTCCGCACGTGGGCGGCCTCCATCGACCAATCGACGAAAGCGGAGTCCGCTCTCTTATTTCTGCCACGAGGGAACTCCTCTGAGTAGTGCTGATGCATCGCGTTGCGTCCTTGGAACTTCTCGCCATACGCACGAGAAGAGTTTCTGGTGTTAAGAGACCTAGAAGTTGAAAAAGAACGGAAAGTGATGCAAAGGTATACGCGGCCTAAAAATGGCCACCACCGCTGCCGCGCAAGTTTGTTGAACGAAGCTCCGGTCCCTCGTATCGATCAGGGTCCGCGGCGCCATGCTGAACGCCAGAGCGTGTAACGAGCTAAAGAGCCGCGAGAAATCCCCCGACAAGCTGTAAGTAAGAACAGCCGGCGGAAAAAATATGGCACGACGTACGCATGCATGCAGGCAGGCACGTTCCGTGCATCCTCAAACTACCGGTGCCGCCTGCGTGCATCCCTGCAGTATATACTTCGCCGTCGCAACGCGTCGTTGGAGATGAGCCCCGGGACGACGCGGCTCGCTTCCGAGCGCGAAGTAGCTCCTTAACGCGCTCGTTAGTCCGTGAATGGGCATAAATAAAGCACGCGCGCGAGCAGCGTGCGCAGAGATTGTGCGTGCGTGGGTGTGCGTGCACGCAGCTCGATGTGAGACCAACACTTCATCTCAAAATCAACTTTCGCTGTAGCGAGAGCTGCGAAGAACAGGAGCTTAGCCAGGCGGGGGGGGGGGGGGGGGGGGGAGTGATTTATGTATGTTCGTGTTTAGGTTTGTATGTGTGCGTGTAGATATACGCATGCAAGGTTTGTGGGAGGGGGGGGGGGGGGTTAGGAGGGTTGAAGCCCCCGGCTATGCCAATGGCTACGAAGCGGTGTTTATTACGAATCGAAACGTGCAGGGTTGAAGTCCGAATGTCGGATTACGACCTATCGCAAAGGTGTATTCACAAAATGGTTAGAATAACATAACAATGGCAGTAAACCATATAGAGTAACCAGCCACTACATTAATGTTTAGAGTATTTCCAAGCATCCTAAACTTTTTTTCTTTGTTTTTTGCATAAAGAAACGACAAAGACGTGGCCTCCTTACAAATGCAGATTAAAGCATCGTGGAAAGACGTCACCTGCAAGTTAGCTTTTCCCGTTTGGTTAATGCGGACCTCGTAGGTTTGGCTTCACTGCTGTGCAATCGACGCTGAGCTAGTGCTTGGATTCGGGGGCTTTGTCCCGTGCATAATATTGGTTAGGCGACTATAAAGCTTACTAATGTGGAACGCTGAGGATAATGTATTCTGTATATGGGTACACAAGCTTCGTTCGGCGACGACGACGTGAGCTTTCCAGATTGACTGTTACTAAACACGTGCATTTAAGCGCAGAGACGATCTAGTAGTATTTGCGGGCTCAGAAAACTTGGATTAAAACTAAGCCCGTTCCAATTAAAAAACGCCGACACTTAGCGCTGTTAGCAGTGTACGTCGGCTTTGCGGATAAAATGGCACCTCTCCGTCCCCGTATACCTATACACAATGTCACACACACAAAAAAAGAAAGCCTTCTCGTGCCCGAACAACCACGGCTACACACTCGAGAGCCGAACCGGCAAGCAAACACTTCTCTCCGCCAAAGACTTGGCTGCGCGCGGAAGGAACGAAGAAGGTGCCGACGACTGCGGTTTATTCGCGCAGAGTGCGCGGAAACCGAAAGCACGGATCAAACACGAATGGAACTCGGGAACTCGCCTCTTCAGAGGTGGGACGTGGTCGAGTTAGTAATAAGCCGAGAGAGCTCGAGACGAAAGAAGAAGACGAATAATATGAAGCAATGGTTACAGGAGAAAAATCTTCGCTGGTCTGTTTCACCAGAGAGGTCTCCACAGTATATGGCGGCGACGGAGCGACGCTGTCGGGCGTTCGTCGCACTAAAAGATAAATGCTGATAGAAAACTCAAATCAGCGGATATAAAATGAAGACAGATGTTTGTGTTACAACAGCAGATATAGCCTTAATATACGGAAAAATTTGCTTATAGCGTCGGTCTATACCTGAAGGTCGAAGGAACTCTTGTGCAAGTTAAATCGCAAACAAGCGCTCCACAAGTTTCCTCCAATTCTATACATACCGCGTGTTTCACGCAACCAGTGCATATATTTAAGGGTATTTGGGCAGGACCAAGGTACTGTTTGCCATCGCTTTGAGCAAGTCAGACTTTTTTGTATTTCACCTAATTAAATAATGAGTCATTATTCAATTCATCGAGTAATATATGTAGAGCAAATGTAACAGTATAATGATTGGTAACTCTGAAGTAATGTCAATCCAGTTCACCGTTGCTCTACGTGCGCTACAAAAAAAGCTTTCAAAGCCTCAAAGAAAGCACGTGAAACACGAAATCAATGCAGCGCGGACTACACTCCGCCGCACCAGTTCAAATTCAAAGCCTATGCACGTAAAAATGACAAGGGCGTCTTTCGCATAACATGGTACACCCACACAGGCTTCGTCTATCTCTTCAAAACGCTGCAGGTATACCAGTCCAGCCTGCACATTTGACTGGACAGCGAGAGTCAGCCCTACACATGAGGTCGAGAATGCTGACTAGAATCAAACACACAAGTTGCCCCCCGACGAAACAGCTATAACCTAACTCGACTCGCGAATGAACACCACGGCACAAATTGAACGAGAAGTTCGTAGGCAAGGCTACGCTGCATAGCTGCGCAGAGCTCTCTAAAGGTGTCAAGTCAAAACCCTCACGGCCGCGGTTGCCTTCATCCTTGTCAGCCGCAGCGCATACTAGCGAAGCCTCCCCTTCGGCCTCGGCCCATTTTTCTCAGACCCGCACATGCGCCGCACTGCGCACGCGACGTACTGCATAGTTTTGTTATCACGCTCGTGCAGAAAACACTAAACGCGAGCGTGCATATATGATTGCGGGTTCGAATGAGAACGAGCGCGTTTCATCGTCACAAACGACCTCGCCCTAGGCCTCGATGAAGCGGCAGGGGGAGATGAAAAAAAAAAAGTGAAAGTGACTCAAACTGGAACAGATAACGACTGTTCTAGAAAACCTTCGGCGTTATCGCGCTCTAAAACGCGGAAGACGTGTTCGCTTGTCTTGACGTCACCACCCGCATGCCGCCAGCGTTGAAGCAAATGCCGGAAGCAGGTGTGCAATTCTGCAGATAGAACAGGTGCAATACGAAGGAAAGCACGAAACTAAAAAGAAATTAAGTATATGCTGATGGATCCAGCGTGACAAACGAGAACAATTCAGGATTGGCCCAGCACACGCAACGCGCGCTCGACGAATACAAGGCAATCGATGAATGGCCAGCGAATTTATACGATAAACGACAGCGCCACGGTGACGAAACAGAGGAATACCGATGGACTCCCGGCATCAAGATTTCCCGCATAGGGAAACGCTGCGGCCGAAAAAAAAATAATAATGCAACCTTGTCACGCAGAGAAGCCAACTTCCTGATAAGCGAAACAGCGTTCCAAAGGCGGGCTTTCCAGCATGGGTTTCCGTATTGTTTGAAATAGAGAATCGCATTACCACCTCATTACGCACAATATAAGCGTAATCACCGCATCCTTTCCGCCTTTCGGTGTTAAATGACGTAGCAATGGACAAGTGTCATCCAAACAACATATTGGGCTCATTGAAGGTGAACTTCGGCGCAAGGTTCGCTTTGCGGGAAAGCTTACTTGCAGCTTCTGAGGAGGTTTACCAAGAGTGTGCTTTGGAGTTGTTCGACGAAAAATAGAACGATTTGGTGCAGCTTCAGAATAAATGTAAAACCGATTGAACGTCTCAGAAAAAAATCGCAGTAATCTGTCTAGTTGCCGTACCCTCGGAACTGCAGCACACATGCTGTCAATGGAATTATGGTAATTTCGGACTGAGAGACGAAGAGGCGAAGCACGATATGTTCGAATGGACGAAGGAAGAACCTAAACATTCCTGCAAGGAAAAAAAAAAAAAAATCACGTGACACACATCTCCCAACAAACAGTTTTCACATTACAAATATACTTGGAGTTAGCTGCAGAAATTAATCTCGCCCATCTGGGAAGTCTATAATAAACAGTTTCAATTTGGGAAAGGTAACGCGATGCTAGCAAAAAAAAAAATAAAAAATTGCGCCGCCGAGGAAGCAGACAGAGGGGAAAATGAGGAAACGACCTGCAAGGGAAACATTCCTCGAAATTTCCCTTTCGCCGGTCAATATATACAAACACGCAGTGCGTGACGCAGGGTTTCCAAATTTAAACCTTCTCCGTCGTGCAACGGTGCAAACCATAACGAAGCCGGGCACGCGATGCCTCCCGCATCGACGCGTGGGATGCCCGTATGCGCAGACAAAAAGGAAAAAAAAAAGAGAGAGAGAAACGGTCGACGGCTATCAAAAGTCGATTTTATGCGCCACATCACACAAATGCAGGGTGGTGAAAATGACTCAACCGTGGACCTCGCCACTTAAATGAGAGAGCCGTTTAACCGTAGATTCTAACTGGGAAAACAAACAAACAAACAAACAAACAAACAAACAAACAAACAAACAAACAAACAAACAAATTAACTAACTAACTAACTAACTAACTAACTAACTAACTAACTAACTAACTAACTAACTAACTAACTAACTAACTAACTAACTAACTAACTAACCAACCAACTGACTATACCACGATGTGGTCGCCTCGCTGCACTCTAATCTTAAAATCCGAGGTGTCTATCAAACACCTGTGAACATTGAAAGGCTGGTTTTCAACTATCTTTAGGTGAGCGATGTGATATATTCTGTTGTCCTTTACTTTGTCCTTTCTTAACTGCAACCGACTGCCGTTGGTTTGGCTGCGGGCTATTAAATAGCCGGAATGCTTCAATTTACCCAATTTTTTATTCATTACCAATTTAGCAAAGAAAAATGAAAGACAACAGGAGAAGTATCATGCGCGTTGCTAACGTTTCAAAAACATTTGAATAAATCTATCAGCCAATCACGGTGCAAACACAAACAAAGGTCGCGGAAGACGTTTAAACATCCTTATACTGCGTAAGCGTGCACGAACGACGAGAACGTAGAGAAACTAGTAAAAACAGAGCGAACGCTGTCTCAGCAATTATTCGCCAGAGACAAAATCTAACATATTAACAAACGTTGTTTCATGCATGCATCACGCTTCTTGAGTCATACAGCAGGCACCTGTCCAAATATTTGTCGCATCTTCAAGACTCCGTCCTCCCTGCACTTCTGCTTTGTCCTAAGTAGTACAACGCAATAGAAAGCGTAACGCCTCACGAACTTTTATGATGTCCGCATATAATCCCATACCCTGCCCACCCACACGTATTCCCGTTCAAAAGTAGCGGTGGTTCCGGAATACTGGTTGACCTTTTGCCCTATTGAAAAAGCACCGGTTGAAAGCCTGCTTTCTCGCACACAGTATCGACGTTGCGTATACTATTGCTCTAGACACGTCGAGCGATTTTGTGATTATAGCCCTGAGCACTATAGCGCAATGGCCACGCAAAGGAAACAGAAGGCAGCAACTACAGAAAATGCGTCGGGGTTGATATCGAACTTCGCCCCACCCAAATCCGCGGGGTCTCAGAGCTCAATTCCTGTAGCTCGTAGCTGGAAAGACCCGGGCTGGCGAGGGAGGAGTATTCTTTATGCTTGCGGGTGGCGGCAGCGGCAAATCATGCTTGGAGCCAAAGCCGCGCGGCGAAGTGCTCGCGCACAGTTTGCTTTCGCTTCTGTGTATCCCCTGTGTGCAACAGATCTCTCGCCGCGTTGTTTCCAACTACGCACACTCTCCCCGAGAAAAGCAATTGAATCGATCCGAAGAAGTGCATTCGCAAGCTACTGCTTTACTTTCTCGCAACCCTGAAGCGAAGGGTGCTCGCCTGAACAGTTCGTATAGGCCGGGCGCCCCCTCCCGAAGTTCCGTGCAGTGAGAAGCCGGAGCTCGTAGAAGATACTGCTGCACGCGCCTGCTAGGAAACGTAGCCGCCACCAATTCGTGTTGCCTTCACCTATTTCGCTTCAGACGGACCTATATCGCCCCGAAGGAATCCACGCCGAACAATCTACGAGATATGTGTCAACGCTATGTATGGTGCATTCGCATCAAAGTTACCGCACGGGTAACTCAGAACTGCATCTGCTAAAACACCGCGATGAAAGTGAAAAAAAAAAAAGAACGGTGTATGTATGAGTCAGCGCATGCGGCCACCCGACGATTAGAATTTAATTCGAGGTATGTAGCGTGTCGTCTCAAATAATTGGGACTTCCTCCTTTATGTGAAACAGTCGCCCGGTCACTGTCGCCTTCACCGCAAAGCCCATAACCAATAGTAAGCAACGGCGAAGTATAGGACTGTCGCTACCCTCTCCGGGATAACGCGTCTTCGACAAAGGACCGGCGCTCACTAACGCTGCACCGTACTACGCAGACGCTATAGAGTAACAAAAGGCGCCTTCAACTAGACCGAGCGAGCTCGGTGTGTCGCGCGCTGCAGCTTCGAGATATAGAGGAAGAAGTCGAAACCGGAATGGAAGAAGAGGTGGATCGATGGTGCGTACGGGCACACACAGTGCAGTTCCCCGCAACGAAAAGAATGGGCCGGTTCACCTCCTTTCCCGTCCTTCTGTTTCGCGTGCGTGCGTGGACGCACCCGCGACTGGCTCCATGTCATTGATCCGATGACATTGCCAACTTCCTGCCTCGTCGTTTCAGAGACGCACGCTACCGAGCTATAAGCTAGAAGAGAAATAGAAACCAAAAGAAAATGTGGTGTGTGAGAATGGGGCAGCGAAATGGATGCCCGAGACAAAGACTTCAGCAGGGGAGGGGGCAGGGCAACTTGGGAAATGTGTATCCTTTGTGTGTAGGGTTACATGCGGTACGTGGCACGCGTGATTCCATGTCGTGACGTCACACCAGTGACGCAACGTCACGGATGCAACGAAACGTCTTACGCGATCTTCTTTCAACAGGAAGTATAGTTTTCAGAGACAGGTCTTCATCGATGACGCCAATGTTGCTTACTCTCGCTCATATATAAGCTGTGTGTACCGTTAACACTGGTGTATTGCAGGAGTGTGAAGACCGATCAGGTAAAATTTAGACCCACGACTTTACAGCGCGTCCTGAAGAAACGCTCGCGTACGCGCTGCCTTTGGTATACAAGGACGGCAGTGCGAGGCCCAGCACGGAGTGCACGTCCGACGACCGCCGCGTACTGACGCGAGGGCGTCAGTTTATACCCAGGGCCGTAACAGAGGTCTATTCGCCACTAAGGGCACGCTCGCTACGCAACCAGACCAAGCTTTAAACCCAATCGTCCGACAGCGGAGGAGGAGGAGGTGAAGGAGAAAGCGTCCTTGAAATGGGAGAGGCGCGGAGCGCATCATCACGCCAGCTTTGCCGCCCAGCTCTCCAAAGCGGAGCGCGCAAATCGGAAGCGAGAAAGAAATGAAAAAAAAAAAAAAGCGAGAAATAAACGAGCTCGAAAGCGTAAAGGAAACACGAGAACAGAAGAAGCGCAGAGCTGGCACGACACATTCGCACGCCTCTCCTCTTCGAACAACACACTGTCGTCCACAACGCGGCGTCCCTAATGGGAATATGCAAGGCGGAAAAGCTCTGTGCGGCACGCACGTTTCACGGACAGAAGAGCCCCTCTGAAAACGAGCGGCAATGCATTGCGCGCGCGCACGCACGCATGCACGATTATCCCGTGCGTGCGCTCCTGCATGCCCAAGCTGGTGGCTTCCGCTTTAGCCCCCCCCCCCCCTCCCTCCCTAGCAACAGCTTTCTAAAATCTACCGGGTAACGAACAAGTTGAGGGATTCAATTAGTATAAGCCTAATTTCCGTGTCTCCAGCGGCCACTGGTCAAAATAGGAGTGTCCTCCTACTTCGAGCAAATTATCTGGCGGTAATGACCACAGGGAAACTGAGAAGTGACGTCAGTAAGACGACCTCGGAATGAGAGCTTCGAGTTTATTTTATAAACTACGTTCTATCTAGATCTACCTGCTACACTCCAACGCACTTATGTGCGGCTGCAGATAGATTTCACCGTGTAGCAAAACACGAAAAACGGCAATTGGGAGAACTGGACAAGCCAAGCTCTGAATTTCAGCGTGTGAAAGCAGTCCCGAATTGAGAAAAAGCATGTGCGACACAAGGCTTCCTTTTCTTTTTTTTTCTTTTAATTCGGAAAAGGCAGAAAGCCCCACAACTCGGGAAACTGCGAGGAACGACAGGAGAGAGAGTTATTTCGCAAGATCGACTCGAAAAAGGAGACCAGCCCTATAATCCGCTCATTCAAAGCTGAAAATGGTCATCCGCTCGGGTCGCCACGGAGGATGTGTATACGTCGCCACCACTGTGCACTCGAAATGGTCGCGCCGTTCACACTTCCCTCGTTTCTTTTTTTGCCATTTATTTAGCTCGCCGACTGAAAGCTTTCGCGACAGACGAACACGAGCTTTTCATTCGCTACACTGGCGACGGGACCGCGAGGATGGATAGCCCCTCTTAAAGCTCGTAGTAAGTACACGGTCTCAGTACAGTATATAAGCGCCCCATGGCGCAAGCGGCCATTTCTATGGGCTTGATATTGGCACAGATTGAAGCAGCCTTGAGGGCTCGCCGCGATAGACGACGGCAACACAGCGCACAGTCAGAAAACTGCGGGCGCGCTTGCCCTGCCGTGCCTATAGTATATACCACGGTGCGAGCCCGTCATTGCTGCTATCGTACCAGACAGCATCTTTGATGCGTTAACGTTAAGAGAAATAAGGTGTACAGTTCGTGCGAAGCGTCCGTATACTGTATTCGCATAAAATCAGATCTGGAAGATGTTGGTTAACTGGAAAATACCGGAATTCACCTCTTGTATACTATCAATAGATCAACGGAATTCGCTTTCATCTAGTATTGCCACTATCAACGATTGCCAGTCTTTTCAGTCAGCGTTAAACTCGTTTTCCGAGAGTGAGAACGTTTTTGAACTTCTCTGTATTTGTTACTGCGTGAGGTGTCTGATTGTCGTTCATTCCGAAAAACTGGACAAACCTGAAAGTTATCCTGCTGATGTTATCACTATTTGTGGAGTGTTGCGAACATCTAATGAGATTTGGTGTTGCACTGCCCTTGTTAGCCCTGTAACATTTCTCATTTCGGCGTTGTATTTCTAGCATTTATTTTTCGATTACTGTATCTTGCGCGCATTGTGATTGCATCCTTTACTCCTTTGTAACCCCCCGTGTAATTCCCTTCAAACCCTTAGGGTATCCAACTAAATAAAAGCTGTTGGCTAACGGTGGTCGTTCTTGGGTGTCAGGGTAGTCGAAGGTAATCGAGGTAATCCTAAACCCTTAGGTCAATACAATCTACTGAGAAGAAAGATGAAGGCGATGGCTTTCGCCTTCGAGTCGTCCGGCAAACTCATAAGGGATCGTAAGACCTTTGGTTCAATCCATGACAGCTGCACGAGATAAGTACACTGAACATACTGCAATTAAGCCCCGCTCAAGCTAAGTGCTTCAGGGCGCGCCTGTACCGTGATTAATATGACGAAAAGAGAAAAGATACGATAAGCAGAGGGCATTCACTGTGTGTGTGTGTTCGCGATTGCGCAGTAGTCTGTGACGCGGTGCGCTCTTTCTTTTTGTCGCCAAGGGCGGAAAACCACCGCCCCCTGCGTGCCGCTTTCACAGACGTGCATTTTTCTACAGCTGCGGCAGCGGAAGCAGCGCGTCGAGTACACAGCTGCATGCGCACGCATGGAGCTGGTTGATCGAGCGGCGCACTGTTGGGCTTGCAATGGATGAGCGAGTGCAGTTCTGAAAACACGCATGCGAGTGCGCGGTGCAGCGTACAGCCACACCGATACAGTTAATACCGTCCCAGTACGGTAGGTGGTGTACTTCAGTGCGAACCATGCAATCTGGCACTGTAGGGATTACATGCGGCTGGCTGTATATACACTACTGGTCAGGCGTCGCAGAAGTGTCAATGTACAGTGGCAAATGCAAGTGTGCACGATACGTTTTATCCAAAGACTGTGACCTCACAAGCGGTTATCTCAACTAAAAAGTCAAAGAGATGTGTAGTGCGAGGAATGTTCGAGAAATTGAATACGCTATTGCATTCACAATGATCAAGTCTTATCGCTACAGCGAGCCAGACCAATGCAATACACGCGCTATGCAAAACAAGCGAAAACAAAAATCAATATTGAAAGGAGGCTATAGTTAGCCTGTAGTTCGGAAGAGCAACGACAGCGAAACGACCTGAGAAAGCGAGGCGGTTTCGTCCAGTGTTTGAAGGACAACAAAGAATGGGGAACGCCGACCAGAAGTTGGCTCTACCGCAGTGCACGCAGACACTGCAGGGGAAAGGCCGGAACGTACTTGTAGCAGTACAAGGTTACAAGAAGACGCGCGCGCGGTCGCACAGCACACTCATTTTAAACACAGTTGCTTCGAGAAGATCAGTATCACAGCACACCCCTCTCGTTTATGGGCAGTAAACGCAAAACCTATCGTCCAGATAGACGCTCCGGCAACTGCCGCTGCAATGTAATGGAAAAATTTTTTTAAATAGAAGGAAAAGAAAGCGATTATCGGCGCGTCGATACGGGGCCCCGGGACGGCGGCGCGAAGGCTCGCCGACCTCTGGCGTTCAGGACGCAGCGCCAAGAGAGAGAGAGAGAGAGAAGAGGGAAGAGAGCGCAGCACACACTCCGAAGACGACGAGAACGAAAAGGAAGGAAGGAGATGAGGAGGAGGATGAGAACCGCAGCGCGTTCGGCGGCGGCGAAAAGAGGGCCAGCCATTGACGTCATCGGTTGCGCGCGACGGGCACCGGGCTGGAAGAGGGGGCAGCGAAGTGGGACACACAGCGGCAACGAGGCTGCGCGGAGTCAGCAGAGGGCTCAACGCCGGCTTGGACGGCGCGCTCCTCCCAGACGCGACGCCGAGGGAGATGAAGAATCCCCGGAGCTCCATCCCGAGCCGTGCAGGCTACAGCCTCGTTGGACAGCGTATGCACGGAGAAAAGCTCGCGCTACCCTGCGCGTTCCTAGGCCTAATCTGCAATATGCCATCTCGGGTTGCCATCACCAGCAGTGTCAATGGTGGTTGACAAGTTCACGACAGCGACGAACCGAGCAAGATGGTGGCTGTTTATGCGCTGCGTACATCAAGAGACTAGGAAAAAGACGCCAGCGAATGGCGCATTGCGCGCCGTTTAGTGTTGTTACCTGCCTTTCGTAATTTAAAGGACACAGTGTAAGAAGAAACTAGGAATACGTGGTTAACAAACAAGCCTTACACTTCCATAGGAAAACTACGAGACCGATAGGAGCTGTTCATAAAACTGCTGCGTTCTATAACACCGAACAACATGCAAACTTCCTGCACGCGCAGTGTCACGAACGGTCATTGCAAAATCAAACATTCTGCCTTCGAGACATACCTGCCCGATACAACCCTGGAAAGGTATCGTATGCATTATGAGCATCTGTACATAACCCGCTGTCTGGGAGCCATTGCAAGCATAGCGCAGTAGCAGTGGCGTTAGAAAGAGATTTGTTGCGTTTCTAATAGTGCAAACCTAGGGGCTGCGCCTTCTTAAGTAACTGCACTTGTGCTGCAAGTTAAAGTTAGTTTGACACATGAGCTGCGTCAAGTAAGTTCGCTGCATTTCGCCAACGACTAATGTGGTCACATTAATGATAATGACTACGGACGCGTTTCATCTGCAACAACGACTTAAAAAGCAGCGGCCCAATTTGTCGAGGCACTTTGCGTTGACTGAATCACGCTTTGGTGCTGGCGTCACTTCTGACGCGTAGACACGCGCACAGCGCACAAAAAAATGAACGTGCGCGCGTAGCGCGCGATAAATCGAAGCCCGTGATGGCAGCAAACACTGCTCACTATGGATCAGAGATGCAGAGAAGGTCGCCTGCGACGCAACGGAGCATGCAGCCGGAGCGTACAGACTCGGACCTGGGTGCACGGTGAACAAAAATACGTGGAACCAACTTCCGATGCCGAGCCAATGACGTCTTTCCCGCAAATGAGCGCGTGCTACACTGAACGAGCAGCCGTGGGTGCACGTTCTAATTGGCCGTGTTCCCGACTCCTAACATAAGAGCACACGTGGCGCCAGGGAATTGCGACTTAACCAGAAAGCCATAGCGGGAAAGGTTCGCTGACGTCAGTAAAATGAAATAATCACGAACGATTAATCCAACGAGCCGCAGCTGGATTTCCTACCATACGAAATCGCGGCAGGCGCGCGTTGGAACTGCAGAATGACTACACGATGCCGTCCAACAATTAGCGCTGGCGTTGACGGGGAGTGAAGAGATATACGGAGAGCAATCTTTCTGCAGTTGCTTATACAGACAGTGAAGTGGAGGAAGCACCTGAACTCGATACAATGAACATTTGGCGTCGTAACTGTACGGAATTGTGGCCAGTCAGGTGACTTTCGACTCCTCCAGCAGTCGCTCCAGTAGCGGCAGTAGAAAAGATGCCGGGCATTGCTTGTAACACTGCTTGAAGTAACACCCCTTGCTCTTCCCGCTTCTTCAATGTAACCTCACCACAAACTGCGACTGGATGGACTATTTAAGTTCGAGGAGAGGAGTGCTGATGTTCCTCTAAGCAGTAATGACCACGCGATGCTAGAAAAAAATCACAGCATATCCACGGAGTGAATGATGATGAGTGGGCGAAGCTGCGGAGGTTCATCGGTAAACCGTGAATCTTCCGTGAATTCTGCCCAGTACATCATCACCGACGTGAGATAGGGCGCGTTTATACTAAAGGTTCGATGAGTTATGACGACTTGCAGCTCACTTTAATTTTACATGTACGCTGCGAATTTTCATTGTTTAGAAAACCATTGCTTTAGAAAACATCTGGCGTCTTTCGTTAAGCAGCTGGCGTCTTTTCCTTTTGCTTTAGAAACATCTGGCGTTCTTCCGTTTTGCTTTTACAAAACATCTGGCGTCTTTCGTTGGTTTATTTCATCAATCAACAGCGTTTTGAACAAAATTTTTATTGTTTAATCACGCACAGGAGAAATCTCACCAGGCACTACCTTGGAGGTAAACAATGGCTGCTAATGGGAATGAGAGACAGAAGAAGTCGGCTTTTAGCTACCGCTGCGAATTTTTTATTGTTCAACAACGCACAGGAAAAATCTCCCACCGGCACCACCTTGGAGGTCAAAGCGTAAGACTGCTTACGGACTACGACTACGACTACGAGGGACGAACGGGTGCCGCCTTAAGGAGCTTCGCCCCTAAAACAAGGAGCGTCCATTCTCCAATAAGAAGCGGGTGAATGCCAACGGAACTATAAAGTTCAGTGCACTAAATATCTCAAAAGGTCAGCAAGAAGGCGACGCAGTGAAGATTTAAACGCGACGTGACAGGTAAATTGGAGAAGACCATAATCCGTTTAGGTATCTGGTAGCGGCGCTCGCACCTCTGCGTTCGTGTGGCCTCGTGTACATTCCTGCTGTTTCGTCGCGCTGCCGAAGCTGATCTCTGAGGCCACGCAGAAATAAGCGCGTGGTTGAGATCTACTCCGCCAGGTGCCGCAACGATGCCAGCCACTCACATGTAAACCGATTGCTCTATCAGTGAACTCATTCAATTAATTTTCATTCATTATCCTGACAGTTGATTGGCCCTTAGCTTAAGTAAACTTACGCTCCGATATCATACGTATCTATTGTAACATTTAAGTTGAACCAAAACCATCGATTTCGTACCAGTTTTATTTTTTAGAAGACTTCCGAATATTCTGAAAACCGGAAGTAAGTGCTCAACCGGAAGTTCTTGGAAAAGGGACAAGAGTGCCCCTCGTTGCTCGTGCCACTGAAAAATGCGAACGTAGGATCGAGGTGCCGTCTCACCACGCATGCAGGACTAGCACGAGTGGAGAACGAACGCCGTTTCAAAGCACAACTTCAAGAGCACGCGCTTGCCGCGTGCCTGTGCCGTATCGAGATGGCGGCCACCACCACTACGCACTTACTACTACACTACATCGGCCTAGCAGTGCCGCAGAGAGGGAGACCCAAGACGAGCGTCCCTGACCCGAAACCGGGCGAGCCGCTTTCCCGCTAGACACCACCGCGGCATCAACAGCAACCAAACCTCACCCTGACCTCTTCACGGAGATCGGCGGCACGCGAGCCCAGCCCGCTATTCCAATACCGGAGACACCCCCTCCTTTTCCCCCCTAGATAATTTATACACGCGGTGCTAACGAGGCGTCGGCGTGCGACCTCCACGAGCACCGCCGAGGTGCGGTTTGGATCTCCATCGCAGTCCTATCTTTCCATGCGCTACCTGTTGTTTAAAGAAAAGAAAAATGGCGGCGAAATTTGTTCAGGGAAGTGCAGTAATGTGCGAAACACTCGATGAAGCGAGGCAGAATGCGTTACAGTGCTCGTGTGTTATTTTGTTAGAGCTATTGATCCAAAATACTAGAGCAGGTGCGGCCACAAAAAGCTGTATCATGAGGAGCCTGAAAGGGCTGCATTGACGTGGTAGCGAGCTAGCTCAGGGATATATATATATATATATATATATATATATATATATATATATATATATATATATATATATATCGTGAGCGCGGTATTTGGACCCCTGAGCTCACTAGCACCGCCATTGCGCTGTCCCAGATAGATAGCATTTTGTGGCCACACCTGTCCTAGTATATTTCAAAGATATCAATATTGTTTGATTGATTGCTATAACAGCAAACACCCTAAACTATCCAACAGTTAGGGAAGATTACTTACATTTAGCCAGCAAACAGCAGCTAACCCAGTAGTGGTAGTAACCGAGGAAAATAAGATACGCTTCGCACAATATACACTTTTTAGAAAATTATTTGATGTTGAGTATATTTCGTCTTTATTATAGTTTTACTGGATAGTTCGTATGGGTGATCGGCGTTAGAATACGACATTTTTTTGGTAATTCGATTTTCTTTTTTATGCTGAAGCTAACCGAAAAAAACTATCAGGCCTGCGCTGAAACCGCAGCACAGTCACAGCGAAAGCTGGAAGAGCGGCGTTTCTAGAGCGCGTTGTAAACTCTCTTGGGGCTACAATACAAGTACACTAGAAAGGTACCCACTACGCCATAAATCACAATTTTTGTGAAGTTGGGAAGCACCTTCTAAGTCATTTGTCATTCTGCGGAAAGGCGAGGCACCAGCTACACGTCTGTAAGGCATTATGTGAACTTTGTTGACGCGACGACTAATGACGATGAAGAATTATGGCTCAGCTCTTTGTAATGGGTTGGAAGCTTTAAACGGCCCACCAGTTATGCAATTTGCATTGGGTGGCGCCCAGTCGCTGTTTCCCTCTCCCGTCATGCTGTATAACATACGTTGACGTGGGAGAGAGACGGGGGGGGGGGGGGGGGTGAAGAACTTTACTGAGACCCCGAGGAAATGGATCGTGCGCTTATTGGCTTCCTTGGCAACCAATACAAGCGCACTTGCGAGGAGCCCACTACGCTATAAATCATTGTAATTTTTGAGAAGTAGGGCAGCAGGCACTGTGCCATTTTTGGTCATTCTACGGAGAGCGTTGGTACCAGCTAAATGCATGTAAGGCATTTTGCGCACTTTATTGATGCTGTGCCTGATGACGATGAAGAATTATGGCAGAGCCCTTTGTAATGGGTTGGAAGCATTCAACAACCTACTCGTTGCGCAATTCGCATTGTGTGACGCCTGGTTACAGAATTCGCGTTGTGCGACGCTTGGTGCTTATTTTACTCTTCTACCACCCTATATTGCATATGCTAATGTGGTTCCTCCCCGACATGAAGCCTGTATAGGACCTTTTTGCAAAGCAGTTTCAAGAACCGGCATGGCTCAGAGGGTGAATACTGGGCTCACACGCAGAGGGCCCAGGTTCGAACCTCGTTCCATCCTGGAATTTTTTTCTTATTTCGTTTTTTTTCTTATTTCGAGCGATACTGGTTACGGACACCGGCGGCGGCGGCGGCGGCGGACAACTACGGCGCTAAAAACGGCCGGTGAAATGATCTCATAACAGCTTTCGCTGTAAAACTGCATATGTATTTTACTAACTACGAAGTTCTAAGTAACTCGGATCACACGGGAGCTTCGAAATCGGCGTGCCTCTGCGTGCTAAGCATATAGCTGCTGGCGCAGTGCTTTTTGTACGTTTATCTCTGCTCAGCGGTAAAGTCCATAAAAGCGAGCGAGCAAAGGATAAAACGCTTCCAAGGCTGCGTAAGCGAAGCATTCCTACTCGGGGGTCGGCAGCGATACGGTTTCTCCGACACACGTGCGTTACAACCGCCAGATAGACATACAGAGTTTTTTTTATGGTTGCTATCAGGTGTCATATCCCGGCACGTGTATCACCTCTTTTATGCGACAAGGAGGCTGGAAGCATACAACATTATGTACCTGCAAGGGCGTGCCAGGGATGCTAGCTGAAGGAGCGTGTGTTAAGAGGGGGGGGGGGGGGTAGTTGGTAAGACATTATTCGGAGAACTTCTTGAACTTCTTGGGTACACAGAGGCCTTGGTGGGGTTGTGCACTATCGTTCCAGGACGCAAATTTGCGTAGTTTCAATAAATCAGTTGTTAGTCTACGTTAGTCCTGTATTCTTCTCTGGTGTCTCGTCCCCAGCGCTGCTCAAGTTCTCAAAAGAATGCTAGCTGTACGAACACAGTCGCTGGAGACTGCCCAGTGAAGCACGATTACGCATTTATCGCTTTATAACCGGCACTATACGTCAAGTACAGCACAATGCACGAGGCAAAAGGTAAAAAATTTTCCGAGCCAATTAACGTATAAGGCCGATCACCCAACGTTGATTACATGTGGCACATACTCCAAATTCGTTGCCCTGATCTGGATTACGAAGACAAGTTGCCTTCAAGAGGCATAGGCGAAACAACGGAAGCAGGCTTTTCAGCAGGAACGAGTCGTCCCACACAAGATGGATGACCCCTCACAGTCCTCTGCTCACGGCTCTAGTTGAATCGAGTGTCTATAGCCTCGCGTAACCATGGCATTATTGTTTGAAGCAAAGGTTCTCTCCCCCGGGGCCCGACGAGAGATGGATGTTGCATTCAATACTCAGTGTACTGGATGGAAGTATGTATAGGCTTCTTAGGCAGGCAGTCGTCCCATACAAAATGGCCAACCGCTACCGCTCGCGGCATCTTCAAATCGAGCGTGGGCTCTTTGAGAGCATCGATGACGTGGGTAAGAAACAGCTGTTGGGCAAATGGCGACTACAACAGTCATTCTTTATTTCCATTTTTAAAAGGCAACGCACAGTTACTTCCGTAGGTCAGTATAGCCGTGCGGGGAAGCACACTTTATTAACTTCGCTTTCGTGTATCGCCTTTTTCCGCCCAAGCGATGCGCTACGTAATATGCATCAACTCGCACACTTCCCGTACTTCGGAAGCCAACGCGAAGTCAAAACAGTTAAGAGCTACGACGTCACCTTTAAGCTCTGAGACGCGATCAAAGAGAGAAAGCCGGGAAGAAAGACAAAGTTGGCAATGTCTCGTACCACGCAGATATCATCGAATAAACTTTCGCGCAAAGAGGAACCACGCACGGACGGCACGTACGAAACAAAGGCCCGCGAGCACACTAAATTTCCGCCCGCGCAGTCGACATTCTTGCTCGCCAAGAGGAAACGAACGATCTAAAAAACGAGGAAATTAAAAAAATAAAGATAGGATCGGTAGAGTTGAAAATAAATAAACGGAAGACACAAGACTTCGCGGAGAGGCCGCGCGCATAATCGATGGCGGAGAATCAATGAACGGCGGCGGCTTGTTAATAATGCACGGCCAAGTCGCGAAGGCCCTCCGATCATCCGCGGTGTCCTCGGTCGACTTCTTTATCGCGATGGAAACAAAGTACGCGAATAAAGAAAAAAAAAAGAGAAAAAGGTCAAAGACGACGCGGAAACCGGCCAGGCGCCAGCCACGTACATGACGAGAAGGCAAAGAAACGAACGGTATATAGCCTAAAGGTGCACGGAGCAGAGCCGCGCCCTACCGTCTACAAAAAAAAATCGAAGATAGTCCGAAAAAAGGCTTAGCCTACCCCCGTCCCCACTCCTTCTCCCCTGCCTTCCATTTGTGCTGTCGTCCTGTTTCCTATTGTAAGAAGCCGAAATGTCAACAACAGCAGCGGGGTCGAATCGAAATGTGCGGTAGAAAGAAAATTGCGAAGGAGAAACAATCACACAAACAAACAAACAAAGCCGCGGATGGCTTTTGCGCTGTCATCGATTTTGTTCGCCCGGAATGGAACCGTGTAGTACGACCTTATCTGCCGTTTTCTATGTGACTCTGCGGAAAATGTTTTACGTTGCCTGTAATAGCTGCAACCGTATAGACAGGATCAGGCCGTGTTATACAGGTCATGAGCGTAAAATTCTATTAACTGGTTGCCGTACTGTTTAGGGGGGGGGGGAGAGGGGGGTGCGGCTATGAAAAACAATTGGCAGTACAGCGCCATCCAACGGCGTCACTCCTCGAGTGGCGTCAATACGCTGCGTATAGATGCGATCGATTAGCTTGTATCCGGCGCCACAAACGCATGCAAATAGATGGAGAAAGCGAGCGAGAGAGAAAGATGAAAGTTTGCTGAGGTGAAACGTTATGGACACCGACATTGCGAAATTGAATCTATTGTATGTATATTCAGGTATACACACACTTCTAACGTGCGTTGTGGGTGTCGCAGAGCCTATTGTACTATGAAGCGTTGAAACTTGGGCAAGTTGGGAGGACATAAGTGAATAATAGGAACAGCGCAACAGAAAAGGACTGACTAGGAAAACACCACACAGCGCTGACTTTAGACAATAATTTAATAACGGAGCGATTTAAATATATATGTGAGAAAAGTGGACATGCGTACAGAAATGTGCAGTTAACAACCACTGCGATATAGTAGCAAAAACTATTGTCACTTGTTAATTGAGCAGGAAGCCGGTGTACAGCTTAAAATTGATCGAGATACGCAATCTGTTTTTGCAAAATCGCTGCGTGGTGTTTTCTTCGTCAATCGTTGTCTATTGCGCCGTTCTTATATTCACCTATTGTACTGTTAACCTTCGTCGTAGGGAGGAGAATTAAGCTCAACAGTGTCGCTTACCGTCGGCACGAACGCGAATTCGTTCGGGAGGCAATCGTGAAATCAGCACAAGCACAGTGAACCGAGGCCGCGAACAGCGGCAACGTCCTATACGTTGCACGCAGCCAGCGTCGTCCTCGCGAAAAACCTCGTCACGTACATTTCACAATGAACGAAGAAAAAAAAAAAACAAAGTGAAGGTGTGCCTAAAGCAGAAAGCTGTTGCTTCCTGAAGACAAAAACAAATAAAGCGTGCATTGTTCGTGCAGCGGCTCTAACGGCCGTTCACGCCTCCCTCGGCATTCGTATACACAAGCTGCGACCTTCACAAGTGCATACTCGCAAACAAGGTATGCGAGGCGAAAACGAAACGCGAAACAGACCTGAGCCTTGAAGACGCCAACGAGGCGATAACATCACGGCTCTGAGGAAGACGACTGACTACAAAGAGCTCATCATTATCATTCAATAATAATTTATAGGGTTTCACGTCCCAAAACCACGATATGATTATGCGGGACGCCGTAGTGGAGGCTTCCGGAAATTTTGACCACTCGCGGTTCTTTAACGTGCATCTTAATGTATGTACGAGGGCCTCTAGCATTTCGCCTCCATCGAAATCACCATGATCCATCATCACTGTATGTCCACTTCAGCACGAAGGCCTCTACCAACGATCCTCAATTTACCCTATTTTGTGCAAGCCGATGCCATTTTGTGCCTGCAAACTTCTTAATTTCCACACCTCGCTTATATTCCGCCGCTCTGGGCATCGGCTATCTCTTCTATGCGTTACGTAACCCGCCAAGGTCCACTCTTGCTCTCCTAACGGCAACTACTTAAGGTTGTCTTTTCTTTTTCTCTTTAGAGCGTGTTTGCATGTTTTGTCATCTTATATTGTTATTAAATGCACTAGTACATTTTTCGTATTGATTACTGTTTCGTATGATAGCTTGCATGCACTGCTGCGCATCGCTGGAGCTTTAATTTTACCCAACTACAGATCAGATTTTCCTTCACGCTGTTTGAGCTGTTAATGTGTGGTTGATAATGACTTAAAAAAAAAAAACTGCTCTCGAAACCCCAGTTTACATTCCACGGAACGTCTGGCATAACCTTAAAAATAAGGATAGCGGGAGGGGTCACAGGTGCATTAGCGCAGCGTCAGCGAGAGCAACCACGGCTGAATAACGAATCGCGGTGTGTAACTACATTCCAGTACAGCCACCGCATTTCGCTCAGAGACGAGCTCGAGAACTCGAAATGCGACAGAAAATGAGAAGGCGGCGGCGGCGCCTTTTGTGTATTAGAGCTCCCCGCGGCTTGGTACACTCGGAACTCCAATTCGCTGAAAGCGTGTACTCCGTAGCGCAGAATACGATACGAAGAAGCGCGTTAATATTACATACAGGCCGCTGGAATACCGCAACCGCTTCGTCTTTTTGTTTTTTTTTTCTCGAGTCCGACTCTCATCTGATGCGAAGATAAATCCACGCGCTGGGAAAAATGAGATTTGGAAAAGGCAGGAAGCAAGAAAAGAAAAAAAAAATGTGTGCGTGTGTAGGGAGGGGAAGGCAAGCGCAAGCTTGCTTCTTCATTTTCCTACGGAGATCGAGATGGCTTCACCGCACTGCATGCGTGCGCGATGGCAAAGTTTCGCAAAAGTGCGGTCTTCTTTAATCTATGTTCCCAGTTTCGCACGAGCGTCGGTAATGAAGAAAAAGGAAAACCTCTCTCTCTCTCTCTCTACGCCCCTCCAATTCACGCTTCTTTTGAACGACAGTAAACTGGTCGCCCGTTCAGCCAGCGTAGTTACGGCGTTAACAGGCAACGGAATAGAACCGTACCAACTTCAAAGCTTGTCCGCAATTTAAGCGACCGAATACACGTTCACTCTCAATAACAGTGACAACTTTTTCTAATGTTTTCGGAGACGCAGAAAGAAAAGCTTGCTTTTCGAGAACTGCGACTCTTTCTCGTCCTGTGGTCTCCATTTTTTTTCTCTCTCTCTCTCTCTTTGTGACGTTTTGTAGAAGTCCTTCCTTCTCGCACAGGTTTCCGAGTTAAACGCAAAACGCGATTTCAGAGCCTTCTTTGTTTTTGCTGAAACAAATAGAGGTGACTAAAGACGACGCCGTGTATGCAACGAGACTCGCAACAGCTGCGCAAAAAGCGGAAAAATAAAATAAAATAAACGAACTATCAACTTCAGAAAGCGATGAAGAAAAATAACTTTAAAAATACACCTAGTGCCGCGCGGAGCTCAAGCAAAAGCATCCAATCCCTCGTTCGCACATTTCCCGCAAATGTCAGCGACAGAAAAAAAAAAAAAAAAAAACTCGCCACGCCGTCGATAACGGATTACGAGAAAGCCCAACGGCAGATAAAAATAAAATAAACCCGTCACCCGTGGCTCTTATACCGAAATAGAAGCAGCGAAATACCAATGCCCAGACGTTCGCGCGGAATTATATGTCACCCCGTTCCCCTGTTCTTTTTTCTTTTTTTTTTCCCCCTCCGAACTCTAGGAAGATTAAAGCCTTAAACTCGCCGCCACCGCTACTATTACTGCAACCAAGCGAGTCGGCACAACTTGAAGAAAGAAAGTGCGCTCTGGTGCGAGAATGCGGAGATTGTAAAAAATCGCGATGCCGCCACAAATGGAGCGACGGACGCAAAGCGACTCGATGTTAAAGGTGAAAAGCGAATCTGGTTTCGACAGCGAGTTTCAACGAGCGACGCACTCTTTGCATTTTTTTGCGTGTCTTTTTCCCTCTACAGAGACTCGCGAAAGCGAAGTGACTCACGTAGCAGATTGACGATGCGGATGACCTTTCGTTCATCCTTGGATCCAAATTGTCGCGCAGCTTTACAGCTACACCACAGCGGAACTGAACTTCCGTTTACATAGCACATCATTCAAAGCCAAAGTCAATAAAACCTGCTTCTGCGGGGAGACGCAAATCAGACAACTAGTTGGCGAGTCCTTCACCTAAAGTACATTCCCACCAAAAGCGTAGCAGGGGGCGGGGGGGGGGTGCTTTCAGTTCCAAAACACCGCCCGAAATTTTCATAGCGCTGCATAACCCCCCCCCCCTTTTCCTCTCCTTAATATAATCCCTTACGAATCAAGTCCTGAGGCCTGTGTGCACTCGTATTTTTATGTAGATATTAAAGTGAACGAAACAACTGACCCTTCACAAGAATCACATATCGTTCGGGCGCAGGCTCTCTTATATATTTTTTTTACCGGTTTGTACACATAGCTAGCTGTCCACTTCAATTAAGCACTTATTTATTCGATGTCGCAGTAAACGTTAGCATCTTTAACAAAAAACGAGACAAGCTTTTATGAATTAAACACAGCAGGACAATAGCGGTCACGGCGGTACGAGGAACAACACTAGCGCGTGCAGGAAGCAGTACACGAAGTCACGTTGACCGCGATGGAAGATCGCTTCGTTCGTTTGTTTGTTTTTTGGCGCGTCCTTCTCTGCTGGCACCTTGACTAAGGAAACGAGAGAACACTCACGAGGAAGGTGAAACACAAGAAAAAAAAAGGGAAAATAATGAACGTGCGTGAGTGGCTGGAGAGAAAAGCGTGGAAGAGACCACGTCCCACCACGGGGACTCACATATTCGAACTGAACGATGCCTCCCGTTAAAGGAAAATGAGAGGAGAGGACAGAGGTGGAGGGAAAGAGGGAGGGAGGGAGGGAGGGAGGGAGAGGTAATGCACTTCAAGAAGCTCGATCCGACGGAAGATCGGCGCGTGCGAGCTCTGGGCGTGAGAGACGAAGTGTCGAATTTCCGCAGCGAGGAAGGTCACGTGGCCCGCTAGGCACGCCTCTTTCACACGGACCACGACATTCACCACACACCGGCGGTAACTTAGCACGTAGAGGTGTCTCCTTACTAAGCTCGAGGGTGCGGGTTCGACTCCCGGCCACGACGGCCGCATCTCGATTGGGACGAAATGCAAAGAATACCCGTGTGTTCAGATTCAGAGATTTAGGTGGGAGATACTGTTGAGAGTTGGTTGGTCTTGGATTTTAACAGTCAAAATTAGCGCGAATGAAGACGGGAACGAAGGCGAGGCAGACGCGCTTGTCCCTTTCTGCCTCGTCTTCAAGACCATCTTAATTCGCGCTAATGTGACTGTCACATTGCGGAAAGTTAGGTGGGCGGATGATTCAGAAGCTTGCTGGGATGACGAGGCCGCAGCAAGCATAGGACAGGGTTAATTGAAGAAACATGTGAGAGGCCTTTGCATTGTAGTGGGCGTAGTCAAGCTGATGATAATGACAGCGACTAAGTCAATACCGCTTAGAAAGGTTGAGCGTCGCCTGGCGGCGATAAGTTAACGCAAACGATATTCAAAGCTGCGCGCCTGTGCCGGAAATCGAAAAAGCTTTAGAGCGCTTTATTATTTTCTTTTCGTACGAACTTGGCGAACTATCACGCGTCGCTCGTACGCAGCCGATACGGTATGCGTGCGTATACGACTCCCACGCCAGTCGTCGGCGGTTTGCCAAGCAATAAAGAAAAAAACTACAACTACAACTGAGCCAAGTGGTCTGTTCGCGCGCCGCGAGTCCGCTTTTACTGCAGCCCATGCGAGCCACGGCGCTGAACGAACGGGCTAAGAAGCGAGCTAGAAGGCGCCCCGGAACGTTTCTGGCTGCTGAATCGGCGCATCTTTTACGGCGTCGTCATGGGACCTCGAGGGCGCGCCAGCAGCAGCACGGTACTCTGGAGACGTTGAATGGCGGTAGCGCCGACGACGTCGTGATGGCAGAGCGGCATGCAACCCCTCCCTCGAGGCAGCCACGCTTTCTTTTCTCAGCCGGTTTTCCGTGACGTGAACAACGCCAGAAACGAGATTTTAACCTAGTTCTCAACCGGTCGTCGTCGGCTCGTATTCCCACGCCTTGCGTACGGAACGACGTACGGATGCCTGCCTGCTACACGCGTGCTGCCTGCCCTTGGGTGGTGAAGACCGTTTCCAGCAACTGTACAGCTCAACTCGGAGCCACGCGACGAAGCTTTCTGAAGGCAGTCCTGAATGGAACTTAAAAGTGACAGAAGTGTCAGACGTAAAGACAGCCGTACGGATGGGTTAGAGAACAGACGCCAGTATTTGATGAAGCAGCGCATAAAGGACACAATCACGCACACGTAATGACGCAAGCAAAGGCGCTGGACTGCGACTGATCCGTTGCAGTCCAGCGCTTGTGTTCGCGTCATTTTTATGTGTGCTTGATTGTGTCCTTTATGCGCTGCTTCATCAAATATCATGGCTCACCAACTAGCCCGTCAGTACATATTAAGCACATATCAAACGCCAGTAGATGAAAACTTAGATTAAGAAGTGAAGATAGCCGGGTCGCGTATATAATGCGTAGAACAGGTAACCGGTAGTCGATTACAACGCGAGAAAACAGGCGCCCGAGGAAAGAAAGCTCCGTATATCAGTATTTTTTTTTTTTTTTTTCCCGCACAGGATAGGTTCGGGTGACGCCGGTTATCTTTCGGGGGTGGAGCATCTCTCGGGATTTTACATGTACACGCGCGTGTATGACGTGTCAAGTACCATGAGCGTACGCAACAGGATTGCGTCAGTCAACTGCCGCCCTCTACGCTTCCCAGGCCGTATTTGCACCTCGCGAAGAAAGCGCCGCTTCGTTACCCGAGGGTCATCCGTCCAGGATACCGCGGATCAGTTGATCCCGACCGCTTCGTTATAATGACCTTTCCACGCGCCAACGAGGAGCTCGAAAAACGAAGTTGAGAGACCGCTTTCACTTCGCGAAACGCTTTCGGCACCCTCCTATATACGCACGACAGCAACATTCAGCGAAGGTTTGTTACGCGTCGGCTTTGCATAAGAAAGGATCTCGCCAAGCCGCTCGGAATAGAGTCGACCGCCTCGAGCCGACTCGACGACGCCGACAAAGGGTGGGTGCGCCCCGCGGCATCAGAGCTACGCAACCGCGTCGACCTCATTACGAGCGGCTGGAAAATGTCCCCTCCTCGCACACTCGCGGATCCAGATGCATATTTTAAAAGGGCGCGAAAAGTCGCGGACGATGACGACGACGGTCCGTGGGATTCCGCAGACCTTACAACACAGCAACGCACAACGAGGCCGCAACTATCTCTGAACCGCTGCTGCTGCTGCTGCTGCTGCAGCAGCAGCATGGCGTTTAAGTCTGCGAGGAATAAGATCGTTCTCGAGGCGAAGAAGACAGGCGACGAAAGGCGGCGAAACTTGCAATGCGTCGCTAACTGCGGATGAACTCCTCTGAAATTGGGAACCCCCGCCATCTTTTTATTTCTGATCTGTTATCTTACTAGAGGCTTCTAACATGAAGCAAGCTAGAAAAACCTGAACACGCCCCGAAAAATTAAAAAGAAGAAGAAAGAAAAGGAGTGCTTGCGACGAAAATCGTCAGTCCACTCCACCCTGAGACAGGTTTTGTCTTCCAACTAGAAAAACACGCGAGCTGTACAGAAACGTTACGCCTAACTACGGAAATTTAGACCACCTGAGCTTCTTTAACGTGTAATTACAAAAATACGTACACGGCCGTCCAGCATTTCGCCTTAATTGAAATGCGGCCGCCGTGGCCGGGATTCGATCCCGCGACCTTCGGGGCAGCAGTCAAGCGCCATAACCTCTTTACCACCATGGCGGGTCAACTGAGACCTGCAGGACACGGAGAAAGTACAACTGCAATACGGCGGTCACACGTGCGCGGCTTCCAAAGGAAAAGGCAAAGAAAGAACCCTATCCGCAGCGACGAAATGCACTCGATTATGCTAGAAGTGGGGCTCGAGGTGAACAACGGAAAAAAAATATCTCTCAGGTGCAGCGGCGTACTTATCAAAGAAGAGCACGGCGGGTTGCGGCGACAACAGCGCAGGCTGACGCCTGCGTCGGACATCTCGGGGACTCATTTCTTCTTGATACTCTCGCACTTGTTGCAACTTTACTCCGAAACGTTGCAACAAGTGATGTAGCTCACCTGCACATGAGAGACCCTCCAGAGGACAGGGAGAGTTAAACACAAAAGAACAAAAACCAAATAGGAAGCTTCAAACAGCACGTGGTCGCTGTTGCAAGAAACCGATAATCTACACAACACTACCCCTGAAGCTGAGTCTTTCAGATGGCGATAAGTTGACCGCAACAGCTTGACGGAGGTTTCGACTGTAAGCCGATATGAGCCTGCATCGACTGTACGGCAGGTTCACTACAAGTCCTGTGGCGAAGCGTCGAGAACACTGTGGTGGCCGAAATAAAGTGTGTACTAAGCATCACATATTTGCAGCTCGCCAGAACTAATAGTATAGAAACTTTTTTCATCAGTGTACACAATGCAAATTCCAAGTGGTCTGTGCCAGTGACTCTGCAACGCTTAATCACGAGGTTGCAGGTTGGACTCCTGACCTTAGCTGGCGGTTGCAACACAAATCGAGAATTTAGGCTAAGGCGCCGTTCAAAGAAAGAAAGTAAAGAAAAGAAAGTCCGAAGGTTAAGGTTTAGCCGGAGCCGTCCACTAACGAGTCTGACTGCCAGATCATTACTTTGGGACTTAATGTTAAACACAATGAATGAATGAATGAATGAATGAATGAATGAATGAATGAATGAATGAATGAATGAATGAATGAATGAGCTGGCAACTACTGACCAATACAGAGCACAGAAAGGCCAACAAAAGGCAGGAAAAAAGTGACGCAACAGAGTGAAGCATAAACAACACCGATGCCGTCGTGCATGCAAGTAAAGCATCCCCAAATTTTCCGAACGCGACTTGTTTACGACAGGAGATGTAGAATCCGACACCACGCCCGAGTGAGCACCCGTCATCTCTAGCGCTACTTCTGAACTCTCCTGTGCAGCAACAAGGCGAGCTGAGAAATCTAATCCACCCGATAAGAAAGTGACTGTTTCTCCCTCCGACACATCTCCGAACGACAAGGTCTTTCAATTCTCAGTATACACGGCGCTAACACCAAGAAACAACAATGGAAAAAACAGACAACGACGATAAAGACAACGGAAGGAACGAGACACCAGGGTGCAAGGAGAGGAGACGAGAGGAGATGGCTAGAGTCACACACCGTAAAGCGCCGTCCGCTTGGGCCACTCAAGAGATTGTATCTCGCAAGACCCCGTTTTCTGAGCCGAGTGGAGGCGCGGCGGCAACACCGTCGTCGTCCGGTGAGCGAAACAATCAAAATGGTTGCAACACAAAGCCCCAGGTGCTTACAAGAAGGGCGCGCGACGGTCGCTCATGTGTGTGTGTATATATATATACACACACACGTCATCCCGTGACAGTGTTACGGCCTGTGAGATGGAGAACGCGTCGGCTGACCGGAGAAGACCACATTCGGCACACCCGCCCCCCCAGAGAACATGACTCTTTCCTAGCGCAGCGCTGCCGAGAATTCTGAGAGAGAGAGAGAGAGACAGTACTGTTGGCATACAACAAGGTTTGTAAAGGTGTATGAAGGGCAAACGCACTTCAACGTGACTCAGTAGAGGTGCCTTAAATCAGTTTAAACCGGCAAAGGAGCTCCTTCACAACTTTCACTTCCGTTCCTTTGGTGAGAGAGGGACGTTCATGGTGGGCGAAAATAAAGGGCACGTTTTTTCATTTCTCGAATGAGAAGTCATCGAGAACGTGCGCGTGTTTAGTCGAGTCAGCACGAGCAGATTTGCATAGTTACACAAGCATGCGTATATGTATATGCGTATATGTATGTCTGCTGGACACTGGTCTGCTGCTATAGAGTAGTGTGAAATCTCTAAAACAAGCCTTACATGTCACAAACGATCACGTCCCCCTTGTCGCCAGACCAGAGCGTATGCTCTGTGGTATCGCGCCACATTTTCATTCGTGCAGTCTACCTACGTGATTAAGGACACACCGAGTCCGCCAGCCCACGTAGAGTGTCCGTTCGCGTAGCCACACGCCCTGAGTACATAAGCCAACCGATAGCCATTAGGTTGGTTAAGGGTTACGTGTCGCAACAGCCTTTATGAGGCCACGTATCTTGAGCACACTGATGCACGTAATCAAAGCGCAAAGGACACGAGAAGGAAGATACAGTGCCAATCCATGAAAATTATTGCCAGCAGACGCCGCTTCAAACGGGCTAAGCAAATTCCTGCACCGCAATCCCTTCATGAAACGAGGAGCAACACCAGTGTGGAAGAGATGAACCTTCTGGAACCGAGACGGCCGCGACGGAGAAGAGGGAAAGAAGGAAATGGCAGAGAGAGAGAAAGCGATGCAGTAGCCAGAGGGTAGCGGCAGCCTTGACCCAGAGACGCAAGGATTAGCTGGGTTGCCAGGCCGGCCGGTTGTGTCGTCGGTCTTCGCGGCGCTACGAAAACTGCACGACTCAGCAGCAGCCGCCGGCCCTGCTGCTGCGGAGGATCCCTGCGTTGGTGCTGCTCCATTTTTTTCTGCGCCGTCTGGGCCGCCCGAAGGGTGCCCGGGAACAACGCTTAATCTCATCAGGGGAAGCAGTCTCGATGAGGAAGGAAGCCACATGTCCACACATACCGCTTCGTTTCTATATTGGTTAACGCGAAACGCAGACGGCGAACGTGCTAGTCAGAAAGAAAATATCCACGTGCCGAATGCGACGGCAAAACGATTTCTCTTTATCCATATCTGATATATCGACGACCGGAGAGCCTAAAGGGGCGCTTTATTCCGCGTTTTACATTTTCCTGTGCTGCGCTCCTGCCGTTCTTGTAGAGGCCGGGACAACCTGTATGGCCAGAACAGAAGCCTCAGAGATCAAGAGGCGTTTCAGCGACGTCAACGCAAGCCATCTATTTATCAGCAGGTGGAGCAATTCAAGAGCGCTTGAGCCCGGGAAGTGTAAACCGGAGTGAATTCCAACAGCCCGGTATTAGTTCTGTTCCGAGGTACAATCCGCCGCCTTGCGACGTGCATCTTGTAGCAAAAAACAGCACTGAGAGTTAAATTGTAACCAGAGCTTCAACAAGCGCGAGGCTTGGCAGGGTGACAGGCGGCGTTCGTGTCGTCGCACACAATCGAGTGGGCGGAGACACTTTTGGACCAAGGCTCAGGCGAGGCAGCGCGCGTGCCTAACAGGTCGCCACGGCGCGCTAGCCACGGTGTCAGCGTCCCTAGCCAAGGACGGCAACACAATGAGTGCGCCACGCGCGAGCTGACGGTGAGACAGCGCCCGGCAACGTGCCGAAGCGACCGCTGCATCTACTTAACCGCAGCCATTGTCGCAGTGACAGATTGGATGTGAATTGCAATAATAATATTTGGTGTTTTACGACCCAAAAACCACGAAATGATTATGTGAGACACCGTAGTGGAGGGCTCCGGAAGTTTCTACCAGGGATCATTAACGTGAATCTATAAATCTAAGTACGCCGGCCTCAGGCATTTTCGCATTCGTCGAAATGCGGCCGCTACGGCCGGGATTCGATCCCGCGACCTTTGGGTAGATTGGGTGTGAACGCCTGGTAGTCTTCGTTTCTATATTTCGCGTCCATGAGTACATTTATGTAATAGTGCACAATGCCACGATATGATTATGAGGCACGCCGTAATGGGTGACTGACTCAGAGTTAACTCCGACCACCTACGATTATTTCACATGCGCCAAGCATCAAGACTACACCAAGGCTTCCACAAACGCAGCAACCGAGAACGTCGACAGTGGTTTCTGCATGTTGTCTAAAGAAAAAAGCAGCAAGGAGTGAACGACGTTGTGGGCTCCGTATGGTTCCCGAACTTCGGTAAAACTCGCACGATTCATGGACTATTCTGGAACAAGAGGAAGGCGTCTACCATTAACTACCACAACTTAGTGCGAATTCTTCTTTAGGGCAAACTTTTAAGACAGGGGAGCAAAAAATTTCGACACACCTTTTCCTCCCCTATCTCAGAAGTTGGCGCCAAAGAAGAATTGATGGATTACCAACTAGCCCGAACATGCCCATCGAGTGGAACGTCCTATGTATAGGTAAGGGCAGTGTATATTTTGCGAAATCTATTACGCCGGCGAAGTCAGCCAATCGCGACGCCACATGCAAGGATGCGAAGCGAGTAGTAGAAAATGTATCGAGAAAAACAACCGAAGAAAAAAAAAAACAAGCCTCCAGACTTTCCTGAACCCTTTTTCTCTGCTCTAGGCAGGCAGCGCGAACAAATTGGACGGTCGGGCGCACCTAAGCTCGTTTCCGTCGAAGCGCTGAAAACTCGATTTCTGAAGGCTCGTCGCACCCTGAGACCCCGCCTTGATGACTTTCCCAAGGGGCTGTCGAACACATGTACAGGGAGGCTACGAGTTTCTCACAGGGCGAACCTAAAGCGATAAGACCACGAGCGCCAAAGAAAGCAGGGGAGGCGCGCGCGGGCGTGCAGAGATCGCGGCGGTGGTACACGCTGCTCGCACTGCCTGCTTTCGAGTGGTGCGCGAACGAATACTCTCAAAACTGTGTACAGGATTTTCGAGAGGCCGGAAAGACCGAATGCAAATGCGGTGTGACGCAAGCACAGTGTAATCAATCTATATCTATCTATCTGTATCTATCTATATCTATCTATCTGTATCTATCTATCTGTATCTATCTATCTATCTGTATCTATCTATCTATCTATATCTATCTATCTATATCTATCTATATCTATATCTATATCTATATCTATATCTATATCTATCTATCTATCTATCTATCTATCTATCTATCTATCTATCTATCTATCTATCTATCTATCTATCTATCTATCTATCTATCTATCTATCTATCTATCTATCTATCTATTTCGGTATCTACGATCTACTTACTAAACCAGTGGCAATGCGCCGTGCTCATCCAACACACAACGACGACAAATTCCGCAGTTCGTGTCATAGCATATAACAAATATGGGCATCCCGGGTGCAAGGTACTGAAATGAGCTGTGCACGCAAAAGAAAATCAAGTCTACATTACAGTTCCATATCTGCTCTGCCCCGACATGTATATCAATAGTGAAAGAGTTGCTTTCATAGTATCTTATAGCGCATAAAAAAAAAAGGAAACCACAACTATGCAAAGTTATTTCAGGTAAAAGAAACGGGACGCTGTAACTGCTAAACACCTGCCGCGGGACACGAGCTGCCGTTTCGGGCAACGCTCCGATCGAGTGAACGAACGAGCTCGAACCTTTCACGCAGGTCAATAACGTCCGCACAAATTGACAGGGCCCGTCGGTTAGAACGAGTCTAAGTGATTTGAATGCGACTACGGGGACAGATTCGGGTGACAGGGCATTCATATAACCTAGCCACGCTGGGCGCGAATTCAGCGTCACGCAAAGCCCCGAGACATGTGGCAACCTATACAGCACTCAATCGAGACTTCATCGGCACGTCCCATATGTCGAGCTAAAGGGCCACGTATCGACACAATCACGACGTCTTCGCGAGTCTTCATTCGGGTCGATACGATTTAACGAGCTTCGGGACGTAGGCCAACAGACACACGAAGCAGGGATACGGAAGGTTAAGAACACAGGCTGAACAAACATGATAACGAATGAGCGGTGCGCTTTTAGATATACATTCGTTCCTTAAACGGAGACGGCAGCAAATCGAAGTAGAAGTTGGCACGATGGATGGACGCGCGAAGAGCTTCGTCGATCGTGTATATACGTCTCCCTCGGAGTCAGAAGAAGAAAGTAAATAAATACCAGCTGACGAGTGTGCGCGGACACAGCAGGCGTGAACCTTTAAGCTCTCAAAGGTCGCGCGCGTCGTCACCGCTCGAAGCGTTGCGAGGAAGCCGTCATTCAGCCGAGCCAAGCCTAGTTTCGAGAAGAATACGAACAGAAAGCGACAAGAACAAACACAGTAGCAGACAGAGATGCTTGTAGGGACGCAGTTGCGGCGCTGAAGAAACAAAGTGGGCGGCACCAACGCGCCAGCTTGCTCACACGCCTAATTTAAGCGGACCGCCGCGGGGAGTTGGGGGGGAAGCGCCCCCTCAAATAGAAACTTCCGGAGGTTACAACGCCGTGGCTAAGGGTGGGGGGTGCGAAGACGGCAGGGTGGGGATAGCAAATCCCAGCAAGCCCGCATACGCGCGAAGGTGAGCTGTAAAAAGAGGCGTTGCAGCTGCATGTAATGCCAGCAAACATATCTGTGCCCTCCATATTCAGGGTAGTGGGGCAAACTGGGAGCGCTCGAGGCTCATGTATAAAAACATGCTGGATTTGAAAAAGTTCACTGCTGGGATACAGTTCAGTTCAAATCATAGACCGCAATCAGGGAGGCTGACAATAGGATACAATTTCACGGACCTCACATCACGGTCATCCTGAAGTGCTCGTTCGTGCACTGTCGTCTACGTGTCACGTGGGTAGTGTACGTGTAGTATATATATATATATATATATATATATATATATATATATATATATATATATATATATATATATATATATATATATATATATATATATGACACCGCTCGCAAGTGATGACCGCGCTGTGCCGTTCCCGTCACCATTACGATAACACACTGCAGTCTCGAAAAATATCACCTACAGTTCAGGTACCTACAGTAATCTGCGCACTGTTCCACTTCGTTGTTCTGAGAATACAAGATAGAACTACGTCGAGGACCGGTATTTCAACTCGTGATGACCAGAATCAAGTTCCCTCAGGATAGTCAGAATTCGCGAGAGTTACATGACAATTACAGAGTGAACTATGCAGAACCCTCATACGCAGGTTAGGAACTCAGAGGAAAAGCAAAAGGCGACGAGTTCTGTTGTGCTCATAACTGAACAACGTAGAGCGAATATTCGACGAGCAGGAGGACCTTCAAGAGGGAGGGGGGGGGGGGGGCTGCGCGCGCACACAAGTGTCTACAAGCTTCCGGTCAACAGGGCAGGCCACGGCGATAAAGAGATGCTTACTGGTCTCGCGAGAACAGAATGAACGGGCCAGTGGACACTCGAACGCGCGATACTCGTAGTGCACGCAAACACACACACAAACAAGCGAGGCCGGAAGCAGTGCTTCTCGTGTTTTCTTACAAGTTTGCAAGCGAGGAAGATGTCGAGACACGCGCATCGTTACACACGCGTCGCAATCTCGGGGACGCCCAGCAGACAAATAAGAGACGCGCCACGGCGACACGCGCGCATGCGCAAACACACACGGAGACTGGGCCCAGGAAGCGATTAGATATACGCGTCTTGCTGGGAAAAACACAATGCAGGAGCGAGAGGTAAGCGAAATCTTTGCATCGACGAGGCATTTCGCGTCAGATCACGGTTGCAATACTCGGCTATTGGCATAGGAAAAACACCAGACACGCAGGTGCAGATTTACGAAACCACGGGCAAGTAGTGCACCGTAATGTCGAAAAGAAACTTATCCGGACGTCGAGGAAACATGCGAGAACAAGGTTGCACGGGAAAATTCTAGCTCGTGGTAAGTTTGGCAGTCTTGTATACACCTGTGTCAAACGGTCACTTTTGATCGCGATCGAGCATGATCCGGATCGAATTTCTTGATCATGATTGGCTTCTTTACGCTAGATGCAGAAAGGAGCCAATCACTGCTGAGCAATTTGATCCGGATCTGGCTTAATCGCAATAATCAATGCACCGTGTGACACCGGTATCATAAGCTGTTTAGCTAGTCGGTGTATTACGTTAAGGAACGTCTGCCTGTCTTCTTTCTTCTGTACTGTACTGTACGTAAGTTTTCTGTACTCGTAACTTTTTTTTTTTTTGGGGGGGGGGGGGGGGGGGGAGGGCTGGATATATATTTCGTTAAAGCTTGACGTCTCTCCCTCATGATTCAAGGACTGACAGACCCTCGAAGTCCCACTCATCCGAGTACCACTGCACGAAGTAAGATTTCAAGGGACGTAAAGCAGGGTGTTTAAACCGAAGCTATACACCTGACTTAAACGTGCTTTACGGTGGAGATGTCGAATTCAACTTTGAATGCTTCATGCTGGTTAATGTTCACCTGGATCACTGAACGCGGCTGCCTTATAAAACTATCCTTGAGGTCGGTAACAGAGCCCTCGACCTCGCGGTCAGCAGCAGGCACACAACGACCAGACGGGTGTAGTGACGTCCAGCGGCCTGGTCGAACGCCGCAGCAAAGGCGCAAGCACGTCGCCTATGGTGCAGGAACAGGGCGTCATCGCAATAAAACACAACAAATGATACACAAGCCTACACGAAGACACGCTGCCAAGAACAGACAATCGCCGGCAATCCAACACTTCTCCGAATGTGTTGTACGTATACACGGCGCCGACGGGCAAAGGGCTCCGAAAATGGGCGGTTGCCCACGTCGCGGAGAGAAGCCGACTTCCTCATTTATACGGCAGCAGGCCTGTCGACATCGACAAGGCTGCTCCTCTCTCGGCGTGTCGGATACAGTTGAGCGTGGCCGAGCAATCGCCCCTCGCGACGAGGTGTATGCATGCGGCTTGCGCCGCGCGTGAGCAACGCGGAAAAGGATGCGGCCACTTCGCGTACTCAGTTGTGCGTCGCCGGACGCGTGCACCGACACAGGCGAGCGCCTACGCAAGAAGCACCACGCAAGAAGACCGGGTCGCCGCCGGCTGTGCGGTTTTGGCCAGGCTCTACCGTTAAGAGACCGTCAGTCTTGGGAAACAAGTGCCGGGTTTTGGGGCATTTCGTATATCCAGGAAAGTAACTCCGCCATGCTTAACCCTTCTAGCGTTAACTGGGGAGGATGCATGGCCTCCGCATAGAAACGTACAGGAGCATAGGCAAGGTAGAGTAACAAACAGGTGGGCAAGTTGGTTTGGGTCCATATTGATGGAAAGTCAACGCTAAAACAAATACAAAAAAGAACGGGAAGATGACGCGTGTCCGGTCTTCTCGTTCGTTTTGCATTTGTTCTAGCCCTGCCTTTCCATCGTTATATGGAATGAAGCGGTCGTACAGTGGTTACGGTGCTCGGCTGCTGACCCGAAACTCGCGGGTTCGATCCCGGCCGCGGCGGTCGCATTTCGATGGAGGCGAAATGCTAGCTAGAGGTCCGTGCACTGCGCGATGTCATTACACGTTCAAGAATACCGGATGGTCTAAATTCCCGGAGCCCTCCACTACGGCGTGCCTCATTACCATATTGTGGTTTTGGCACGTAAAACAACAGTGATTATTATGAGTAGGCAAGGTGGTGCAACACGACAGATCGCAGAACGTCCGTGAGAGCGAGAGAGTCAGTCTTGAATTGGAAAGAAGAGAGCTAATGCCAAATGTTCTGGGGCTTAATAGCGTCGAGCGCACCTTTCTTCATGGCTGACGTGGTCAACGAAATATGACCTTTAAAGCTTGATGCAGGTCCAAACGGAACACGTCGTTAAGTCAAAACGCTGGTTATGTTACTCCTAACCACGCTACTGACAAAAAAAAAAAAACAGCTGAACGGTCTGATCGGCCTCCAGATCGAAGCTTTAAATAGAACGTGCTGTAACTGTACATCCGAGAAGCAATTACACGCAGGCGAGAAAAGGAATGGAATATTTCATCGCCGCGAGCACCTTCGGCGAGAAACAGAACCACTTCCAAAATGCGTGACAGCTAGCTGCAGCGGCAACAGCAAGCATCACTGCGAGGTCGCAAACAGTGCAACTGCGACAACAGGAAACATATACACGGGACCCCCTGCAGGGGGCGGCGACGAAGGACGCGGATGCGAGGACAAGTGCGGTAGCCACTGGAGCGTGCAGTCGTGCAAGAAAAACCAGAAGAAATGGGTGGAAACGAAATCGCATTCACCTTGGGCATATTCGGACGCACACCCGGCGGAGCCAAGCGGAAGTGCTCTGGCTCCCGTTCGGACGAAGGACTGGTCCCCGCCGACACCGAGCTTAACGGTATTATAGATACGACGACGCGAGTGTCAAAAAGTCACCGAACCGCGGCCACCGCGTGCTCAGCTGCGGCGGAAGTTTACGCTCTCGATGGCAACAGCGATGGGCTACAGAGTGGGTGGGAACGATACAGGTACAGCGGCACCACGCAGGTAACACATGATGAGCGCTGTACGCAAGGTTTGCGACCAAGAGGGACCGACGCGCTGAGAGCGAGAGAGAGAGAGAGAGAAAGAGCTAACCTCCGACGCAAACAACTGCAGATTCGTCGAGACCACGCGTGACATACCTGAGCGCGGAACAAGAGGCACTCCTGCGACAAAGAGATTACGCTCACCAGTGGTTCCGCTTCTGGCTCCTCTATCGGCGTTCGTCACGGTACAGCGTCGCAGGGATAAGGAGAAAAAAAAAAAAAAACTCGCAGAGAGCACCGAGAGATGCCTTGACTGCGGGTTTTGCCCGACGTCGATCCCTTGCCCGAAATCGGCGCAATCCGCGATTCGTACGTGTCAAGGCCGCAAACTTGTAAGTTCTCGGAAAAACACCGCGCATATTACAACGAGCTGGCTGGAGACGATGCGAGAACGACGATCTGCTAGAACGTACAGTGTCGTGCGAAAGTTTTGCGCCAGACCTCGTACGATTTCCGTGGTCACACTAGCATGCCCAATCAGTATACTGTATCTACCGGTTGTTTATGAAATCAATCAATTGATCGATCGATCCATCCATCCATCCATTCATCCATCCATCCATCCATCCATCCATCCATCCATCCATCCATCCATCCATTGATTGGATTGATTGATTGATTGATTGATTGATTGATTGATTGATTGATTGATTGATTGATTCTCAGTTACTTCAAATGCAGACGAAGCACGACTATTCAAGGGACACATTTCCACGCAAGTTACAAGGCGCTATCACTAACCAATGATATTTCAAGCGTGACGCTGACAAATACTGACGCATGCAGCTCATTCGGGAATATCCATCCATCCATTCTGCAAGAGCAACAGCATTAGGTACTTCGACTAATGATAACTTGTATTTACAGTTCCACAGAAACGGGGAGTAGGGGGGGTGCGGTGCGTCAAATGGTCACATATAGTCTGCTCGAGCTAACAAGGCTCTAACTATGCATATCTATCGCAATTTTAGCTTTATGTCCATCTTTACAGTCTGCCTACCCTAACACCTACCCTAACACTAGTCTTAACGTACACCCACGTCAACGATTCCTGTCCCATCGATTTGTTCCTTTTTTGCCCCATGCTGCGCATGCGGCTCCACAGTGCACTGCATCCTCGGGGAGAAAGGAAGAGCTCGCACACATACACACGCGCTTTCAAAACACACGCACTGCCGCACGTGGGCCCCTCACCGTGCTGTGGTGCTTGCTTATCCTGCTCGCGAACGAGCCAACCGGATCAAACCGGCTGGAGCCAGGCCTCGGCGACTGCAGACGCGCCGGCAAACAGTGCGCCCTATACTGCACACTCTCCGGCGCGCTACATCACACACACACACACACACACACACACACACACACACACACACGCACACACACACGCACCCTTACGTGTACTGTCGCCGGAGGCGGACCCGGCGTTGGTCGATCGAGGCTCGATCAGCATTATGGATTTGTGCGATGACCGCGGGGCGTCGATGAGCGTCCGATCAGGTTGCGCAGCTTTTCGTTTGAGTGACAGCGGTAAGCCACTCGTTACCAGCGTCCGCACGCGGTTTTCACGCGAATGGTGTATCGTACATAGTACAGTGTCGTGTCGTGCATAGAAACGCGAACCACAACAGCGCCGAGATCGCGAGCCCAGCGCGGACCATGGATCCCAATGGACGTCGGGAAGACACAGGGCGCTCTGGTCCGTACCGATGGCATACGTAATAGCGAAGTCGTAATGTGGATGGAATTCGCTATGGAAGGGTAACATAACGCGAACGAACAGGGACGAAAGCTATCTTAGTAAGCCCTAAACGACAAATGCGTCCTAACGAAATCTCTTACCCATGTCATTTTAAGCTTGCCTTCAGTACGCAAGGCATCGTTAGCGCCGTGCCGTACTTTCCCGTGTTTTGTCCCTCTTCCTTCGCGTTAGGCTACGAGTCATAACGTATACAGCGCTGCATGCTCACGTCACCCATTCGTTCTCCAAATGATGAAACCCCACGGGAATGATCGCTCCACTATAAGTGCTGCCTATAGAGTCATGCTCAACTCGAACACATTAAGTACGTCTATAGTTTCTCCTGCAGATTGGCGACTTGTAATAGGCAGGCGTGCCTTAAAGATGCTCGCTTATTGCGTTCTCCTACTACAGACTTTTATGTAAGATCCTTCCGTGCAGCCGGTGTCTAAGCAATCAAATCGCTGGATGTTTTCATTGTTCACGTTAAGTATGACGGCAGCTGTACCTTCCATTTCCAAGTGTACAGTGGTAGACGATACAGTTCATCCCTGGAACACGTATACACCAAAGTCGAGATGTTGGTCAGGATGTAACAGCCCCATCCAAACGTGACCAGTCGGAAGGAAATTACGAGAGCAACAAGTCCGACTGCTGCTCTTGTACGTGTGATAGTATATCTCGTCGATGAGATTCGTAGATAAACCTATCTATACGGGCGCGAGAGATAAGCTGGCGGTCATTTTTTTAAACACGTAATTGCAGGTTTCACAGCAGGACTGGGACGCAGTGTCACGCCCTGTAGCTCGTTAATAATGTTCGATCCCGGCATGCTTATCGATGTACAAACCTACCACCAAAGGAAAAAAGAAAAGAAACAGGACACATCTGCATGACCTGCATAATTGCTGCATGTCAGGGGGTCTTCGCGTTTGTACGAAAGCTGAGGAGAAAATTTTCTGCAATGTAGCAGGGAGCATGCAGGGATTTCTGCGAAACCATTTACCTGTAACAAACGCTCGTGGGTTTTGCCTAGGTCGATCTCTACACACGCGTACTGGGAGAAAACGGGAGGAGGAAAATTAATGATAAAACCTACCCCGTTCCCGTCACCGGAAAGGTAGTCCTCCGCACGCGCTATGCACTATGCATGCCTCGCACAGGCGCCAGAGCATATAAGGGGGGACGGAAGGAGAGGTCTGCGGAAGATGCGCGGTCGTCCGACAGGCGTTACCGATGCACTCGCTCAACCTAACATTACCTACTATAAATTCCGACCCGGAGGGGGCTGAACGAAGTCAAGCCAAGCCAAGCGATAAATAAGCCACGCCCGGCCTCAACCACCTCAACTCGACCCGCTGGGTAAGCAAGGCTGCGGCGGTAAACAAGAAATAAAAGAATACGCTCGTCGACTTCGTTATGTTCTCGGAAGAAGAAAAGTGTTGCGGAGAAAGATATCAGCTTGCGCCGCTCTGACACCCAACACCATTTTACGTAAAGCGACAAACGGGCTCTAGCCTTTCACAAGAGACGCGAGAAATTTGTGAGCATGTGACCAACGTCTCCTCTAAAAAATGGAGGAGGCGATGATGTGACGAAGTCCTCTCGTCGAAACGTCGGCTCCAGAGGTGTGTTCCTCGTTCGTCCAATAGTACGATCGCCTAACCAAAGTGAAATTTTCCTGGCAACTTCAGTCTTTATTGGGCGTTTAAGAACATTGCGGCACCACCGTGAAGCGTGCGTTGTGCGCGTTCTAACGAGCTAAGGAACAAGGCTGGCGATGCTGCCATTGGCGTGTTTAATTATTTACTCATAATACGTTGAGCCCGTTTTCTTTCAATAGCCAAGTTCAAAAAAAAAAACGAAGAAAAAAGTCTACCGCGAGAGGTACAGACTACCGAGCCTTTCGCTATAAAAGTTACATCATTACAGAAGTCGCGTCCGTCACCAGCCAGGAGGAAAAAAAAAAAAAAAAAGATGCGGTAAGCTAAGTTCTACAAAAGGACATTGCGTAACAAATATGTTCTCTGCGACGGCTTCCTTGCTGTGGCGTTTATACTACGAGTCGATGCGAGAGCCTCAGAACGGTGATGGCTGAAGGAAACCTCCGGCGACTTGCTTGCGCCGGCATAAGGAGGCGCGAACGTGTTTCACAAAATTATGGATTATTAATCAGCTGCTCGAGGTCATTCCATAGGACGAGCTCAGCGTCATCCTGCTTCGCTATTGTACACGCCGAAAGTGAGAAGAGCATTTTTTTTTTTTGGACTTACCCTTTCCGACTACAGCAATTACGTGCCTCCTTTGTAGCAGCAATGAAGATTGATTCTGAGAAAACGGGGTCGGCTAACGAAGTGAATACATTATACTATAGGAAAAATTTCTATACCATGAAGCTGAGATGGAGTGTGTAAATTGGGAGGAGGGGGAAGGGCCAAGTGTCGAAAACTCAAGATATCAAATGACTGCCCATTAATTTATCAAGCTACCCATCCTAAACTGCGAAAGAAAAAAAAAAGTGGCGAAACGATCTCAAAGAGCTTGCGTGTCTCTATGGCGAGTGTTCATGAACACAAAGTGCGTGACAAGAACCTCCGAGATCTCCGGTGTGGAGCAACGCGTCGCGCTGGTGATCTTGAAGGGCAATGGCAGAGCGTTAGTGCATGCGGCTGTTCTTGAGCTGGGAGATTGTACAGCTTCATGGTAAAATTCCCTTCTATGAGCAGGAATCAGAAAGCCGGCTCGCTTTTCCCCACTGTAGGGTAGCATACCGGTTCTTCAAGACTAGTTAACGTCCCTGCCTTTCCTTTCTCTCATGTTCCTTCCTTCCTTCTTTCAAGAATTAAAAGGAACGTCGGTACAAGCGAATACATCGAAGCAATCCGCCTTTTACATTTCCCTCTGCCGCTTTGGTGGGGTTTTGGTAGGGGTCGGGCATGGCCTCCGTGATTAGCTCCGGCAACGCGCCGGGACAACCGGCATGGCCAGAACAAAAGCCTCCGAGATCGTCAGGCGCCTCGCGCCCTTTCCGCAAGGGGAAGGGCGCATGCGTCGTAGCATTGTGAAAAATGCGGATTGACTAAAATTTAACATTGAAAGCGTTGTGTGTTAGACAAGCACCATATAATAAAAGTGCGAAAGCACTGAACGAAACGTGGACGCCATGAAAAGCGAAGCTGGTCTGGTTGTTTATCTTCGATAAGAGACACTGCCCGCGATGAGCAAGGGCACCCAGACATTGCGCACAGTGCTGTTAACGACAGCGTCAACGGCCCCGTCATTCAGGGTGAGGGGGCGGGGAGTGAAAAAGAAACCTTGCGCGGTAAAACCACCGACCCTGCAGTGCTAGAGCGTTAGCCCGAGAAGCAAGGTTATGCAGTACAGCTGATAAGTGTGTTTGCACTCGGACATAAACAAGGAAACTGTCGCGACTGGTGGGGTTTTACATGCCGAAGCTGCAACCGACCTGCTGCAGAGGGTCACCGTTATTGATTGTACCGACTAAGGGTTCTTTAAAACCCGCTGAAACATCGATAACGCTGGACGTTGTCGGAAATAGGCACCCAAATGGTATGTGGACACCAGTAGAAAACGCGACTACTTGCTTACTGGCCGAACGAGTGGACGCGAACGCCAAATCCAATAAACCAAAAAGCAGGTATAAACTATGTCGATAAATCAGTCCTACAAAATAGTAAAAGCCATTCTTCATCAAGCGTTGTGAAGGTCCTGCCATCCAGTGCTGTGGCCCGCGTCTGTTCGTCGCATTTGTCGTTATTCGCAAGAACCATGGCAACGTAAGATAACCTCGAGCGCATTCCGACGTCTTGCTATACTGCAGAGCTCACTGGTTCAGCAGCAGCTTTGAGACTTCAGTCACGAAGCTGAGGAATCGGCCAGTGCGCGACTTCACCGAATCGGTCGCTTTTCGACCAGCACAAACATCCGTGCAACTTCGTCGCGCGATCTCTGTCAGTCACCGTTTCGAAAGTATAGGCGGCTCTCTACGAAACAGGAGATGTGATGTCGATGACGAGTCAAGTTCCACAGATTGGCTTTCTGGGCTTGTTGGTTAAATGCATCAAAATGCATCACAGCGCTAGCAGACACGGACGAGAAAGGCCAGACGAGCGACCGTCTTTCTCGTCCGTGTAGCGCAATGATATCTTTGATGCAAATTCCACAATCTAAGTCACATGAAAACTCGTACCGAACACCGTGCGCAATGACACTTTGTACGAGGACGTCAGGGGGGGGGGGGGCACAAAGTGCGAGGCGCTGTCGCTAGTTAACACCGCGCGCGGTTCGTTCACCGGCACGGACGTCAGTCGGAGAGCGAGAGCGCGGCAGAGCGTACGTCGCACCCGAGCGCACGAGGCGCGCAATGCGCAAAAGAACAAAAGCGAACCAGAGAGCATAAAACCGGTCCAGGGGCCGACGCGAGCGAGAGAATCTGCATAACGGCTGGCTACGCGTCGTTGAGGACGGGAGTCTCCGACCCGGCTCGCTTCGGCTCGCACTCGCACGCGAAACCAACGCGCGAGGGAAGTCGCAAGCCGGTGGAGGCTTATACGTCGCATAGAGAGCTTCACATAAAAATCACCAGGGGGAAACTATGGCGCTGCGGTCGCTTCCAGAACTATGGGAGCGACGGTTATCGCATAGATTCGCCCCTGCATGTGCTTAGCAGAGATGATATCTAGAAGACCAACTAAACAGCTGATATTGCTCGTTCAGGCAGGTCATTTGTGCCGGCCGGAACGCACTGTAGGAATGTCAAAGTGCGCAAATAAACAGATACGGCGTTAACTTGAACATGTGGTGACCTTCTGTACTGGAAGGGGTGTGTCAACAAACGACTGCAAGCCCCGTTAAATACACAGAACGTGTTCCTCAGAAACTCCTCACCAGCGCGACCTTATCTATAATTTAACATCTGCACAATGTGTCCGAAGTCTGGTTAGACATTCGGTGGATATCACTCGCGAAAGATATGCGCGCTTTCGGCCGGGATGGAGACCGGGACCGAGCGCATATTACCGCGAAAAGGATAAAGCGGATTGCCCTCAGCCCTAAGCAGTTTTGAATGGGGGGCGTCGGCCACCCAGACGTCTGGGAGAAACGCAAGCCTTTTTGTTATCTATAAGCTCTCCTTATCGTCACGCACGTGCTGCCGAAGTGACGAGCGAACGTTGTGCGCGTTCACGAGTCTACAGACTTGGAATTCGGAGATAAGGCGGTAAATAAAAACGTCAGGTACGCGAGGTAACAAGTTCCGCACAATCACGTTCGCGGAACGTGCAAACGCATGCGCTATACATTGACCGGCTGCTTGATAATGCGGCAGGAAGGTTGTAAAGGATATATAGCGTCTCAGTTGATCTATCCATGTATCCAGATCCATCTATGTAAATATGTTTACTGCTTGCGTGCGCGTGTGTGTGCGCATACTTCATTTGCCCAGTGTATGTGCGACTTGGAAATAAGTGTGAAGGAAGCAACGGTGGTAGAAATATCCAAACAGGATCTTTGTAATACTTATACAACGAAACTCTGCGTGCATTTAATTCCAGCTAGGCACGCTCCCCTGCCCGAAGATTAGCAATAAGTTATGTGGAAGGAGTTCGCTTCATTACTGGTAACTAATATTGAAAAATTTCAGCATGCAACACTCGCGACACATACGGCAATACATTAAATTAGAAGCGTAATGCATTAACGGGGTAAAAATTAAAGCACATTTCTTGAGTAACCAGCGCACTGTAAAAGCTGTCGGCTTATCGTATACGCTCTATAATAAGGCTAACCGCAACTTGTGAGTGCACTCGCCCAATAAAATCGCGCATGTCGATGGTTTTCTTTCCAACTGAAACGAAACCACGGCAATATATACATCCCCGGACGAGCAATCCGCCTTTTTTCATTTTTATGTGCTGCCCTCTGCCGCTTTTGGAGGGTTTTGGTAGGGGCCGAGAGAACCGGTATTGTCAAAACGAAAGCCTCCGAGATCAAAGGAGTTTCGCGACTTTCCCGTTAGGGGAAGGGCGCATGCGCCGTGGCTCCGTGAAAAAAAAAGAAAAAAAAAGCGGATTGAGAAGACGTCATTCTCAACTGCAAAACGTGATTTGCGAGCACATTATACGTGCCACTATGTAGTAACTTCGCGGGCAAACGTAAACGTACCTGCTTTTTCTTTCCCTTAACCGCAGAGCTGTCCTTGGCGGGCCCCATCTGACGACTGAGCTTAGGTATTCACTCGATCCATTCACGAGTCAGTCGCCCGCACGCGCCATCGCCATTGAAACCAACGGTGTCCTTCGGGACCTTCTTAAGAAGCAGTACGGCGAACAAAACAAACAAACACAACACAAGCAAGGCTTGCCACCCTTGCAGCCACGACCACGAGTGTTCGAAGTCCCGGAAATGCTCCTTCAGCAGCGACGACCACGACGTGTGAAAGGAACGGACGGCCCGTCGGCGGTGAACGAGCGCGCGGTGACCATACTTCGCGCAGAGCCTACGCTCGGAAACAACACTGTTTACACAAACACAATACCAGACGTCCGTAAGCGTAGCCAGAAACGCTGCACAAGGATAAAATGGCGCGTGGACTTCGTCCTTCACTATACACCATAGGAAAAAAACAGAAGCTTTGGATCCACGATGTCCATGGCAATGCGACGTTTTGAAATAATGTCCATTTTCTGCCTTTTCCTTTTTACATTTAAAAACTAAGATGCAAACCATAGTAATGCGACGAATTTTAGTTTTAATTCGGTCATTAGGCTGGCAGCGCGAACTTGCGAGTTCTAGTGCCACTGTAGGTCAAGATATATACTGTCGTCACCTTTAAGAGGACCACGGTATAGTTCTACTTTAAGTACGGCTCATACCCACTACGAGCGAAATTTCCGGAGCCCTCCGCTGCGGCATGTCTCATTATCAAACCTTTGTTTTGGGACGTAAAACTCGAACAATTACTATTATTACCAACTACGAGGTATCGCTAAGCAACAGCTGGGCTGCATGCTTTTGCTGTGGCAGTTTCGAGCGCGAAACAAAAAATGAGAACAGAAATATTAATTAGGATAACGACGGGAAGGACTGTGATTATATGTTTATGTCAGTAATGACGAAACTGCGCAGAAAATATCCGCGCTTTCGGCACAAGCATTCAGAAATACGTCTACGGTTCTTACGCGTTTCTACACGAACGTATTTTTCTTCTGATGTTCCTTTTTCTCGTATTCCTTTCCTCCCCTTCAACTGTCGTTATTTGAACTTATTCGTATACACAGTAGTTCAAGGCCGATGTCACTTTTTTTATACACGTTTAATTATATGTGGTCCTTTCACTTGTACCTTATCTGAAGCTTATACATAGCGACATTTACCTCCTGCGATTATATATCTATCTCTATCGTCCCCTCTCTCAGTCCTTACTTTCGCAACGCCTCACACGAGTCTTTCAAGGTGAGACAGATACGAAGCCCATTGGCACGATTTTCCTTTCCCACTTCTCCTTACTGTAATACGCCGCAAGCACAACACAATGCTTCAGAAAGGGGGAAAGAAATAAAACCTATCAATTCGCGGCCCGCCAGCTGCACCATCTTCCAAGAAACAACTTTCTCAAGACGAAAGAACGGACGAGGTTCAGTAAAAACGAGCAGTACACGCAGGAAGAGGAAACTGGTTCTGCACTTGGCTCCTCGCTCCGGGATACGTTGAGAAGGTGCGCGGAGACACGTATACAGGCGTATAGATGTGCTACACTCCGCGCATAGATGTGTGCGTGCGTACGCATGCGCAATCCGAAGCTCGCCGCAGCGTAGTCGCTGGCTGCCAGGCAGGCAGGAAACTCTCCCAGCCTCGGGGCACTGAGGACAGTACGCGTCTCTTTCTTGATTATCGCGCAACCCACTCACGCATCGATACGTCTCTCTCTCTCTCTCTCTCTCTCTCTCACTCGCTCGCGCCAGGCTAGTCCGGGACAGAACGGGTACGCGCGATTCATCATCGGCAATTTATAACGAAACTGTTAATGCACTGTGAGGAGGAGGAGAAGGAGAAGTAGGAGGAGGAGGAGCGAGGACGCGCACAAGTTGCACAAAAGGAGGTGCAGGTCACCTGTAATCGTATCGTCGGAGGCCAGGCAGGCAATGAATGTTTCGTGGAATCGAAAAAGAAGGCCTCCCGCTCTATCGATGTGGTGTACACGCAATTACAGGAAACTTACGAAGGATGCTAAAGCGAGGAATGATGAAGGTTACGCAGGTCTTAGGCGTGCAGTAAATCTTAATCACACACTCACGCAGCACCTCCTAAAATGAGTATTGCGGGAGTTTCACCTGCCCCAGAAACACGATCTGCAGTTACCAGGCCGACATCAGATTAAGCTTGACCGTGTGGGGTTCTTTAACGTGCACCTGAACGTTTAGGTAAATAAGCGTTCTTTTAGTCTGTTTTTTTAAGCTCGTCGAAATGCCCCAGCCACGGCTGGATTCCAAACTCTGACGTAGTGTTCAGCAGCGCAACGCCATATGTAATAAGCTGCCACGGCGGGTTACTTTACTGCACTTACTAAGCAATAGTACGGCAAATTTATACAGGCTTATCCAGAAAGATGTAACCCCTAGCTATTTGCAGGTGCGTCTCGTTCCAAGGTATGACAAACATCGATTCTCGGAGTTCACTTTGAAAGGCGCGACGTACAACTACAGCAGCCACGGAAAGACACCGGAAAAGAACGTCTGTCGTCCTTGTCAGGTATGTCCTTTATGACTTCGTTGATAATTGCGCTCGGCGTATTACGAGACGAAATAAAGAATAACGGCAGACCAATTTCTCGCCAAACGCACGAGGTGTCGAGATAAACGAGATACAGGTGATCGCACACACGTGCGCGTGTTCCTTTTTTTCAAGACAGCGTGCAATTAAAAGTAAAACAATCAACTGTCTCGGACCCATTCGGCAACTTATTGGTGTCACGGACACTCTAGGCCATGCACGTGGCGCGGTGAACAGAAATAAACACGACGCTACGGCCACGGTCACTCCGAGCGTCAAGGCAGCATTCGCTCAGTCGGCAAACAACAAAAGTTTATTTTTGGCCGCGCAGTCGATTTTTCCTAACAGCGGAGCCATTAGGCAAAGGACAGCTGCGAGCAGCGACCAATTGATCATATCATTAAGAGGCGTCGCAAATGAAGGCCACGTGACACGAAATCAAGTGAAAGTTTTCAACAAACTAACTTCAAGGCGTTTCGCAATCGCTAAACTCAATCTGCAATAAACTGTTTTAAAAAGAGAGACTAGTGGAAGCAACCGAAGATGGTCTGTGTAAGTAAAAACAAGTTATACCGGAAAGAGTGTCAACCGCGCGTATCGGCCGATGCGTCCTGTGCCGAGTCGCTCGAGATCTCGCGAAAGTGAACGTTAACCTCGACATCGATCGAACGGGAATACCAGACAGAACGGTCGATTGGGCAAATCGGTGATTCATGATACTTGAAACACGAGCGCGCCTCTACACAGGGACACAAGACAGGGACAAGAGTATGTGCCCCTGCGTATGTTACGCGCTCGTATAGTATAGGCCGAAGGGTCCTAATAACCTAACACAGCTACCAATTGCAATGACTGTTTCGATCGAGCGCCGCCAGACGGCGCCACGAACGCTGGTTCCATCTACGTCACGCAGGCATTCCGGAATCCCTGAAACCGGCGCGAAACACGTGAAGGTCATAATAGACACCATTCGGGGTGTGTTGCAGAGCAGTACGCTTCAGCGCACGAATCTACATTTTACATTTTTCTGTGCTGCACTCTGCGGTTTTGGTAGGGACCAGAACAACAGCCTCCGAGATCGTGAGGCGTTTCGAGACTTCTCCGCTAGGTGAAGGGCGCACGGGCCGTGGCATCGTGAAATTAGGCGGATTGGAAAATCTTTACAAACTCGACCAACCATTTCTCGCTGCGTTAATGAAAGGGGTCACCTTGTGCTAAGAGGAGGTGTCGTGTGCCGTCAAAAAAGATGAAAAAAAAAGGACGTTGCTCTAACCCCAAATTGCAAAAAAAAAAAAAAAAGCGGCACTTTTTTGTTATTTTTTCCCCACTTTCTCCCACTACGTCCTTCAGTCAGCAGCAAGACGAGCGTGGCAGTTTTGTAATTCGACGCGACACTGTGGCTCTGCCATGTCTGCCGCAAGAAAGGGTGTAGTATAATCAGGAGTCAAACCGACAGCGAACGACACGTCGCGTCTCCGTCGTCACCGTTCGCAAATCAACGAACCCTTCCCGGCCAGCTGGCGGCGGTGGCAACGACGACGGCTGGACTTTGCGACGAGACGTTGCAAATGGCTTCCGCAAGAAACCTAAGTGCCTGCCGTGCGCGCGCAACGTCTGCTGCTGCCTGCTCCCCGCGCCACCACCACCACCGGTCGTGCTGAGGTACGACGGAAGGCCTGCCTGCTTGCGCGCTCATTACAGGGCGGGCCGAAAGAAAGGAGGGTCGCAAGGGTGCGTCGGGGGCATGGCAGTCCGGGGCAGGTCTGCGGTCCCTTTCTCGCGCCCTCGCACGCGGAAAAAAACCATTCCGACGGCAGCGGCGTCGACATCTGCAGCCGCGCGGTCGTCAGAACCATTACACAAGTTGCTTGCAGCGAAGCCAAGGCTTACGATGGTCGGCCATCCAGGCACGCACGCGAACGAAGGCCGCGCGTCCGATTGCAGTGTACACCTTCGCACTTCCTGGTCGGGCTCAACATGACGCCCTAATGTCTGCAGCGCAACTTGATGATGTTGGCGTCGATTACTGCCCTTTTTTGACTTGCAGATCAGTACGACCGCTGCTAACCAACACTGACAGCCAGAGCTAAACCGTCTGCAATGAACTAAAGAGAAAACAGAAAGCAAACGTGCATTCGGAAGCAAATGCAAGCACAACGCCCTCATAATGTGAAGTGTTTTTATATATTTGGTAGTATGCATTGTTTGCGAAGCTTGCCCCGATCCCTGAACTACATCAGGGAAAGAGATGGCTATGCGTACTTTTTACCTGACGACCGATGAGGGACGTATCTGGCAGCTAAGTGAGCAACTGAAAGCAAGAATTCCCCTCTGTATCACGTTTAACACGATGTCTGCTCGGAAGCATGCTGGAAGTTCACGGGCAAAAGCTACTAGTGTTCACCGATAGGGTATACTAAACTCGGTTCGTGTAGCCATGAACGCGGTACCCCGAGTGTTGTATGGAGCATAAGAAGTTCGTACCTCAGATAGCCACCCGAACTTTCTCAAGTCGACATGCGAACCACGTTCTGTCAACAGCAACTAACGCAGACCGAAAACCTCAGCAAATTTGCGGACCAAGATACTGCGAGGACCAACTCAAATGGAAGAGTAGTTTTTCACCGACTACCTTAGCGCACTTCCAAAGCACATAGGCAATGCAGCCTGCATAAAAAGGGCTTTAAGTGCAATCTAGATTTTGCTTTTCCAATTGTCCCACCAAAACAGGGCTTACCACTTACAACGGCAACAAAGAACCTTAGAAAACACCGACTGAAAGTTTGCAGACAAGTATAATTTAAAGCACACTGCAATAACAAAACGATCGGTCCGCCTGTCTGAGGTCTAAGTGAACCAATGTCTGCCTAGCTATATTTTACAAGATAACATTCAATTAAAAATACACATATTTCGCTCTTACTCTAGGACTGCCGTGTTCGAGATCATCTTCACAAGGTCAATGCAAGAATGGCGCTGAAACTCGAGAGAAACCGACATGGGTACTTCTCATGACCAGTGGCTTATAGCTCTCGAACACTACCGCTATTGGCAAACCTTGAGGGTCAGTCTTCGAGCAGCGTAGTTCCAGCACGAAAGCTCATGGTAGCCCGCTCATCAACTCGGTACAGTGAACTCGGCATATTTGAGAGCATCCGGGGCGTCCTATATAGGGCTGCCAAGGTGCGCGAAGCGCCGGTGGGTTATACAGCAATAGAGTCCTATAACCGTGTCTGCACGGAACTTTATAGACGCTGGCACAAGCGCCCTACCGCCGCCCTAACGCCCGCGTCGCGGCTATCAAACAGTCGCCGGCCTTGGAGGAATCCCGGGAGGTCACGGTAAACGCGCCGCGGAAACCATCATCTTCGCCACTCCCACCGACGTCGTCTCGCCATGAAGAACAATGGCCGCCAAACGGGGCGTACTCATCCGTGACCAACGCTAAGCCGCCACAACGCGTGGTTTGAATGCGGCGACGACGACCGAGACTATGGCTGTCGATCGTCACGCGTTCTGAGACGGGCATCAATTATGCCTGGGAAAAGCGATAAGCAATAATCAGCAATGAGCAAATGCCGAGTGTTTGGTAGAGCGAAGCAGCCGCAGCAAAAAAAGTTCATAGGCAGTTTTGGAATAGCGTAAGCTAAGATATATAGCGTTCGTTGTGGTCGCCCGCTATTTCCGTCACTTAACGGGGGCCCGCAGGAGGATAGCGTACGACGCATGCGCAATGACGACAAACGCTACCACAAAGCTTTGCGTGCGCTATTATAAAACTACCCTATATCAAGGTGCGGCCCATCTCGACTAACTACGCTTATACTCTGGATAATGTCGAATTGCGCCATCTAGTCAAATCCGCCATCTTGCCTGCTCTGATTGGCTCAAAGGACCGCTGTGGCTTCACTGATTGGCCTAGAACGTTGCCACGGAAAACATGGTGGAATTGAGCATGTCTCAACAACCACAGTTCGTGTCTTTCTGCGCTGCGTTACAGCATCGTTCACAGGGGAAATGCCTCCTTATAGTATTCGAGCTGATGTTTTCGTATTTCTTCTACGTGACTGGGGAAACGTGTTTGATACGACGCCTGCGATGACGTTCATAAGTGAGATGTTCGCTGATTTGTCGGGCAGCAGCGTGTTCTTGAACACAAGTGATGCGTTTGCCCTAAAAGTGGCCAACGCCTTGTAAGCCACACTTAACTCGAAACGCCAGGGAATCTAGTAATCGGTTAGGCGATGGAAGTGACGACATAGGACAGGCGAAGTTGACTGGCTTCGCAGCAGGAAGCGCCATCGGCTCGCGCTCCCACAGCTCGACTCGCAACGGTTTCTATGCGCAGAGTCGTTCGCATATACTTCAAACGCCTGCCGCCGCGGCCGAAATGATCCCTCGAGAATTCTGCAATGACGCGTACAGTATCAAATGCGTCAGTATGCGAGTGAGTCAAACTGCCCCGTCAGGAGTATATACATCGATACCGCTCAATGAGACAGAACGTCTCTCGCTCAGCCGCCATCGAACGTGAGCATTTCCCACTGCAGGACCCTCATGTCTGCCCTCACATTACATTCGATTGGGAAAAAGGTGCACACTCTTTGTCCCTCTAGCATGCGCTAAAAAAGACGTCACAGAGATCTCGTATTTCGTTACAGGCGCTTTCAATGCTTGGGGAAACGCGTGACCCGAGCACGTGACAAAATTAAAAGGTAAAGAAATGAAAAGGAATGACGGAAGCGCACAGAGCCAGGTTCAAGTTTCACGTAGCCGCGAATGCCGTCTCTGTGGGTCCAGACAAAACAAACAGAAGCAGCGGGGCTATGAGGAAGAAGCAGCTCGGCGCCAGACATGAGATAATGCGTTGGGCATGTCCGTGCGCGCATCAAGCGCGCCTTTTCAGACTCTCAGCTCCCGTCAGCGGAGTGTCTCGCGTGGTCATTCTACCGTGCGAGTCGCGCTTTCTGCTGAGAATATCGAATCGGCGGCTCCGCGAAGCATTACTATGGCGCGGCAATAAGGTCGACGTGTATACGACGAAACTGTCCGAACAGCCATTAAGCCGACTGGAGGGGAGATCTATCTCTCAATACCATTGTCAAGGCCTCTTACGAATTCCAAGGTCCCGGCAGCATACATGGCCTTATGCCTCTTAACCAGCCCGGGAAGTCGTACGAAATATTCGAAGGAAGTGAATCGAGTCGCTCGCAATGCAATGAATATGGTCCCCGCGTTTCTATAGGGCACGGCGTTTTGTATCGTTCGTTTTCCTCCTCCTCCTCCTTCCACAAGTACCGCAGGGTATGTCCAACCTGGTCTAGTAACGTTGGGGTATGGCCATATGGGCATGAGTCATGGCCCCCCCCTCCCCCCGCTTTCCTCTTGTTGTACGTACTTGTTTCAAGGAGCAGACGGCGAAGCGCCAACTACCAAATGTTTGAGGACAATGCCACATAAGATTAAAAGACTACCGTACCTGCGCAACAGAGTCAAGGTAAGCGGCGTCGAATGACACGGTCGCGATAGCTATTTGTCAAGAAATCCTACATTCCTGCGTGTGATCATGTCATTCTGCGCCACACATTCCCTCATGCGGCGCACGCACGGATGTTTTTCTCCGGTTTTTATCTGGGACTGTTCCTGAACAGTTGATAATTGGCGCTACACCCTGTCTTTCTCTTTCACGGTCTAAGCTTCACGTCGGAAACATGTATACGCCAATTCTACAAGAACCTACTTGCACACGAATAAGCTGTTTACGAATTGATCTCACTCTCTCTCTCTCTCTCTCTCTCTCGAAAAAGCACAAGTTATATACAGGACACAAAGCGCAGTCACAGCTATAGGACAGGGCTTGCCCAGTTGCGTGCGCACCACATCTACGCGTATTACCCATGCAAGCTCGTGTTTTTACCTTCGCCGCGGCAAATATACGAGCTACAGTCCCGTTAGCAGAGCAGCTCGCCCGAGCGAATGTACACGTTCCTCTCGAAACCGAGCGACGTCCTCTTTGCGGGCGGCTGGAACCAGTCGGCACCGCATCGAACCGCAACGATGACGACGACTTTCGAGGAGCGCTCCTGGACGTTTGCTTTTTCCTCTCTCCGGTCTTCCGCGTTCATTCAAGCCTGTATACACACACACAAACGCACAAAGCTACACGGCGCGCAACTAAGAAAAAGAGAAAAAGCGACGCGAAGTCGCGCAAGCACGGATAACCAACTGAGCGTCGCATGTTGCAGCCAAAAACCGAAGAGCCCTCCCACGGGTCAGACAGCAGATAAGGGAGTTGAATACGTCGTCAAACAACGCGAAGCTCTCGAGGGTCAAGCGTCGGTCTTCGAGGACAGGTGAGGCGGCTTTCCCAATATATACCAGACAGAGAGGAAAGCCAAGCAAGCTTTCATAGAGAACAGATTGGTCATTCACTTCATACGAAGCTTTCAGTTGGAGTCGAAGCCTTTGACATTTGGCAGCGAAACTCATACCTATTATTCGCACATTACAGGACCTACAAAATGTATCCTGCGCTTGCCGAAAAAACTGACGCACTCCTTAGTAAGAAAAGCTCGAAGAGTGCTCTCGCAAGGCCTCGGTGAACGATAATGACGATTTCCAGCGCCATCACCGTGAAATTAGGGTAGCTACGGTGACCGATCAATCAGCTAACAATGCCTGGAAAGCGCCAGAGGCTGATAGCATTGCGAAATCATACAGGTGCAAACTGATAATAATATCTGGTGTTTTACGTCCCAAAACCACGATATGATTATGAGAAATGCCGTAGTGGAGGGCTCCGGAAATTTCGACCATCTGGTGTTCTTTAACGTGCACCTAAATCTACACGGGCCTCTACCATTACGCCTCCATCGAAATGCGACCGCCGCGGCCGGGATCGAACCCGCGACCTTCGGGGTCAGCAGCCGAGCACCGTAACCGCTACACCACCGCGGCGGGCAGGTGCAAACTGAAAGTCATCAATTCTATTCCAGTGGACCAGTGAAAAGCACACCGGGGAGGGGGGAGGGGGGCACCAGGCTTGTGCCCCCTCCGAAATTTGTTTTTGCTATGGCATACAGAGCCCAAAATGACACTTGACCACAACTGCCTCCCCGGCCCCCTCTTCAAATCATGGAGGTGACCCCCCCCCCCCCCACCCGAAAAAACATTTCTGGCTACGCCCCTGCCCGTGTGCTATAGCTTTAGGCGCACGTTAAAGGACCCCAGGTGGTCGAAATTTCCGGAGCCATCTACTACGGCGTCTCTCATAGTCATATTGTGGTTCTGGGACGTGAGACCCCACAAATTATTATTACCCGAACGCTCGTCTCAGTCTTTACTCGCTAATCTGTGCATATATAGGGTAGCAGCGATTGTGCATTAAGTTGCGGCTGCTGAAAGTTATACTTGTCGCCTTTCCAAAGCCAAGTTCTGCTTTGGCTGATAGCTTATGCTGCATAGACTTACTGTGCTACAGAATTAACGAGGTGCCGCTCTCCGCCATTAACCTGAAACGAATGGGAGCGATCATTAGCGCGGCATATTTGACGTCACAAATTTTGATCGAAATAAAAATAAAGAAAGCGAAACTTAGTGAGCATTATGATGCGAAGACGGGGGAAAAAAAAAAAAGAAAGAAAGAAACCAGAGTTCGCGTTATCGACCGATTTCGCTCATTATTCGAGCGCGCGCCACATTTCCGAGGAAGAAAAAAAAAAGAAACCAGAAGATTAAAAGACTACAACTGTACAAATCGAGTAAAAAAAAAAAAAAACCGGATGCCGCTTCCGCTCGCCGCGCGTTCAGTCTATCATCACGCAATCTTTGCACGAGCAGGAGGAAGGAAAAAAAATAGACATGTACAAAGAATACGAAAGGACAGCGCCTCGAAAGATATAAACTGCCGCAGTTTATACACGCGGGAACTCGAACAAAACGATAAAAGAAAACGGCGGCTGGCATCTTGCAGTGTGGATAGGCGCCGCATCGTTGAAAGAGTAAACCGCGCAAACGCAACTGTTGGTGATTTTCTTGCTGGCGGCCGCGCCTCGCCTGAAGTCGTAAAGCGATAAAGGAGAGCGCAACAACAACGCGGCATATGCAGCGGGCTTCTCCGCGGCGCGATCGTCTTCCGTCGGCTGCTGCCTCTGCTATCAGCGACCGAGGAGCGAAATGCTGTCGCTTCAACGGGAATGAAACAAAATATAATAATGAAGAACAATAAAGCGAGGATATCGGAAGAAATAAAACGGTCGCGCATTCCGCGCGACAAACGCGGGCGCCTCGTTACATCAAAAAGCACATCATCGTAGCGTTCCGAGATCTGGGACGGGGATACTACGCGAGCAGGCAAATCAGCCCGAAATTTTCCAATTGTGTTTCCGACTGGAGCTACGGTGACCAAGGAACTGTATGATGCGCCCTCTCGATCTTATAACCACTTTGGTTATCCCTGTCTACTGGACAGACCCGTAGCCAGGACTTTTTTTTGGGGGGGGGAGAGAGGGGGAGGGGGCTTGCCCCCCCCCCCCCCCCTAGGCGACTGGCCTGCTACTGGTACTACATCGTTGCATTGCTTAAATATCTAAGCACGAAGTCCGAGATCCGTGGATACCACGGCTACTCGGCGAAATAAAAGACAGGTTACGTATTGTTATTACGCGGTCGTGCCTGTAGGATGAGCCAACTCGTCCGCCTCGACATTTGTGAAACGGAATGTGTGTGTGTGCGTGTGTGTACTGCTTTAAACCTTACAAATGTAAAGTCATTTAGTTGAGAGTTTTTCCTTTCTTTTATTGATGTACTGCCCATCCGCTTCTGCTATGTATTTTTACTGCGACGAGAAAAGAATGGTGTAACGCTCTAATGAAGCGTAACCGCAGAAAGTAGCGTGAAATTGCCGTGACCAGGACCTCGCGAAACGACGCGATACACCCTTTCACTACTTCCTCCTATGCATACACAACCTCAGTATTGACTTCTTCAGTTAAATTGTCCGAATGCCCCAGTCACCCCGGGAACTGCTTATCAGTGCGTGGCGTCACACAGGCGGAGGTGAAAACGTTAGGCAACAGGAGTGTGGTAGGCGAGTTGCCATCACGGATCTTGTCACTGAAAGCGGGCACACCAGCACTGCATGCTCCCTCCTTCCATGGAGCTTCAGAGTGTTCGTTAAGTCCAAACACTGGAGAGACTGTGTGCTAGACAGCTGCACTAATACTAGCACTGTTGAGTGTTGACCCATTTTCCACGTTTCGGTAACTTTTCTCGCGTCAAGACCACAGCTATGAAACGCCAGCAGTAGATCCGAAACAAACTTTAAGTATGCTCGAAGCAGCTTGTACTTGCGTGGACAGAGGATATTACAAGGGAGGGGCCCGCGGACGCTTAGCGGCAGCTTTAGTCTTCTGTAAGAACTTCCCTGCATATGTATTGCTCTGCATAATGATCTAGTCTGTCGTACAGCCATTTCTACAGTGCCCACAGTATTGAGGTACCTCAGCAGACCCTCCATTTACAATAAGCGTCCCACAAGTTTTTGAGGCCGAATGTACGTACGAATACCGAGATTAATCGCGTCACCATCAGGAGGGATGGCGGGTGGCAGAAGTCAGGACTCAGGAACGACGGAAAAAGACTACTGACAATGAAGAGAACGCGAGAGGCAGCGAGAGAGAGCGAGGAAAGACGAGATTTACCGTAACGAGGAGGTCTCTTCCCACTGAGTCGTCGCGTACTGTGCTACGCGCTACTGGCGGCACGGGTCGGTGTACCAGCGACCGTGGGTGTACATACCGAGCGTACGCAAGCGACACGCTTGGACAGAACGCGAGACGGAGTGTGCACCGAGAATATGATGGAGTACAACCTCCCCTCCCCCCTCTCAACACCACCCATCAGCGGATGTGCCCGCTGGTCCGAGGGCAAGGCTCTGCAGAAAAGGTGGCTCGGGTTTCAAGCACCCCCAAAACCAGCCCTTCATCTGCGAAAACTGGAGCTTGGGTGCCGTATGCTACTGCAACGCGAGAAAGCCAAGAAGGAAAAAAAAAAACATGGAACTGGAGCCCTGGTGCAGCGAATTATGCCACCTCGCCTTCTCCCTTTTCTCCAGCTAAGGCTTTACGAAGAAGCGAGTCAAGAACGGTAAAGAAAGACCGTGAACAGCGGCAAAAACAGCAAGAAAGGGCTTTGTCCAGGCGACACCGGCGTATCCCGTTTCTACGCGACCTGTCGTGACACCACTGAGTGACGTCAAATGTGGAGCACTCATAATGGTGCGCGAAGAGGAGAAGCGCCCAACCGACCATCTCGTATGGCGGTCGATGACGTGCGCCGGACGGACATGCGCGCGCGGAAATATTCCACTGACCCAACGACCGACCATCTGCGCGACGACGGCTTTTGGCTCGTATATACAGGTTGGTTGGTGCTCCACTCTCCAAAAACGCTGGGACAGAGACGCTACTTGACGTCACACTGCCTCCAATATGATCGATGATCTCGCAACTGTTTTCACCTACGGCGCGAACGCGATAAAGCGATGCTCAGTAGGTTGTTAAGGAAAGAATGAGTCAAAAAGGAAAATGCGGTCAAGTTCTGATACGTGCAAATAGAACTGCAATGTTGGTCAGCCGGTTCCTGCTATTCCACGGTGACGACAGGATAGATGTATTCCCTCTTTTGATGTCGATCCCAGTACTAGCTGCGCCACTTTCGAGTGTTGACTCACTTCTCGTCACGTGACGTCACACACGCCTCGCGCAACGCGCCCTCGATCTGTTTGAGGTGCACTCGCGGCGTTCGGCGTCATAATTACACGAGACTGGTGATCGTAATGAAATTAGTCACTCGAGGGTAAATTCTTGTAGCGAGGCCTGCTGTGCTTGCTTTTGCTGGGCACGACACTCATACCTACGGGGCATATTGTGTTTACGCTATCGTGTTTACGATAGCTGCAACCAAGTTAGTTTCAGAATGAGCCTTTGAATGTGGTGGCACGGTAAACAAGTAGGTGATGAAATGTGCTGAGGGCCAAGAGACAGCACAGAGCCCGCCCCCACCCCCCTCATACCCGCTAGAAAAGGCAATAAACAACTTAAATTCGCTCGAAGGCAAAAGAAAAGAGAGGCACAACTTGAGATTAGAAAGAGTCACTTTAGTTGGTGACTAGACACCATGGTTAGCTAGTGCTAAAATTCGGGGTTAAATGAGGAGTACCTCACACGAAAGTTTGTCACAACATCCATATAGGCTATTTTTAGCGCCGGATAACCATTAAGAGAGCCCCAGTCGTGTCGATTACAGGCATGCACACCTCTGCTGCATTTTTTCGGCTTCTCCTTCAAACATATGCGTGTGGCAAGGTCTCGCATTAATATGCGACGCGAGAAGACGCTGTTCTTGAAAGCTCATGGAAGAAACCAAACAGTTTTCAGGCGAAATGCGTTCTTCGAAGAAGGCTAGACCATGCATGTTGCAAGAAATTGACACACCGTAGGTGAATATATATAATGCATGTCGAAATGTGGCGCGAGACCACGCGGGCTACGCGCGACTATTTGAACACTGAAAAGAATCCTAGTTTATTATTATTTTAAAGATGATTGAAGCGCAGGCTATTTAGCTAGGGCAGGCGACGGCGGCCGGCCACTGACACTTCTTGCTCTCCCTTTCAGGTGATTCAGGCCACGGTTGCTTGCCAGAACCGACTGCAAGCTCAGTTCGTGAGGTTAGTAGCAATTGTATCTACAAAGCGCATTTAACATACATCTCAGGCGAGACGCCCGTAACCTCAAATGAAATAGCGCAGAAGATACTACGAATATGGCAAGAGCTTCGGCCGAAGCTTCTTATGCAATGAAGGTCGAGCGCAAACTTGTTTTGTACATTCGAAGCACAATGATCAGATGAGTTGTTTGTCCTATACATACAAATAGAAGGAATACGTGGGGCAGGAGTCGGGAAAATAGCACAACTTCGCTTTAAAAGACGCCTTAGGTTTCTAAGTTTCGTTGCATTGTGATCAAATACGTACGTAATGATTAAAACGTGGTCTTCGAACTAAAGTAATCGAATCTGCAAGACTCGGCTGACCCTGAAATGACATCGTCCCGTTTCATCGCATCCAGAACAAGCGAGGAAGCTTTACTGAACACCATCAAATACCGCCACCTTGCTGGTGCAGCCTCTGCGATTGCGTGAAAACGCCGCCATTTTGAACAGTTCGACTATGTGGCTGAATTCGATAAGTGTTCAGTAATTTGGACGAGGCAGCCCGAGTTTTGGTAGCCGAATGTTGGTAGGCCGAAGTCGTCACGGAAGTCTCATTAAAACGGTAATCAGATCGCGGCAAATGCGCCGGAAATACGCCGGCAACGCGTTCCATGTTGACGCGCCGCTTTTCGCTCGCATCGCAGCTCTATACGCTTCGCCGCCGCGCACGCCAGTGAGAGACGCAGACAAGCCCGCTGGGTCGGGTGCCCCGAGGGCACACCGCGGAACGCGACGCCACCGTCGCCGCCCGCCGACGACGTCGTCAGTATTCAACGCGGCGAGCGACTGCTTCACCGTCGGTGCCCCACGGTGGAACACGCTCAAGGACTCCGGGGACCACCGCGAGCTTCCGCGGAGTGCCACGTGGTTGGTGTGCCAACGTTATCGCCACGCGGCTCGTGAGCTTCTTCCCTCGCTTCGAAAAGGGCGGTGGCACGGCGTTGAGTACATGGACATTGGGACCTGAGCGGCAGAAAGCCCTGCCTGACTAGCTCGCCTGCACTGCGCCACGTGGTACCCTGTGCGGTGGTTTCGCAACGACGTACCGGATTCTCGTTTTGGGTGAAGTACTCGCGCGGCGCGCCTATACGTTTTGCGGCTGTACTCCGCTGCTGCCGCCGGTATACATGTCCTTAGGAAATATTCCGCGTATAGAAAGACTCCTTTTCCAGTGAAACGACAGACGCACCAATTCATGCGCGCAAGCTTTACGCATACTGAAGTTAGGAGTGGGTTGCCAAAACACGATAAATACAGCTCCGTCCCACCTTCCGGCGAAACCTGCTCACTGATGAAAGTGATTTGACCTGCTACGCTGGTGTGTAACTTTTCAAACAATTCGTTCGTCATTTCTGACGACCTATACATTAAGGAGCTGACAAAAGTTTCGTGCCTACGGAGTCCACTTGAATGAAAGTGAACTTGAACAAAAATGTTAGATCAGTCCACCTTGGTGGAGATGTTGCGCTCAAGCGAGGCGACTGCAGGACTGGAGACTTGTGGATAGACGAAATGTGTTTCCTCACGTGGGGTCCGCTATAGAGTGGCGACGGGTCATCTGTGGCCTGTTTTAACGACTGACGTCACCTGTACCTGGCTTTCAATAGTATTCCGCTTGCCTTAACTGTGTATAGCACGACCTCTAGTCTGACTTGCTCTAGTTTTATTCGGCCGGAAAATTTCTTTTGCCTAGTCAGTCCAATGTTTAGAGCTATAAATAACGTACACTTTCGCGCCAAGTTGTGGAGTTCGTTTTCACGACGCTGAGTCTGAAGTCAGATGACGCGCTGGAAGCGAAGCGATTCGTGAATCGCCAGAACCCGGATATCTGTCGAGGTGGTGAATGGAACAGCGCGCTGCAGTTAACGGTTGCGATTCGAGAAATCGGTTGCGATTCGATTCTGTAGCGTAGAAAAAGAGGAAGACGTTTCGCGTACAAAAGCGCGTAGTTATACATCAGCCAATATAAAGGCCTCCAACACATTTTGTACAACGCTGTCCTAAACTCGCGTTGTTTTTCCTCTCTTTTTGCAGCTGGAGCTCGGTCGCGCGCGCGCGCGCTTTTTTGCAGCCATTGTCTGTGCGACGACAAAGGATCACCGAGACGGCGACGTCAGGTGCTCCCTTCGAAACGAGAGACAGGAAGACGCGCAATGCGTGGCTTCCGCCCTCCTTTCCCTCTAATACAGACATCCATAGCCGACCGCGTGCGAGCGGCAGATCGTCGCACAATGCGTGCACCGCTCGGGCTTTGTCCCACTGCCGGGCAGCTATACACCGCTAAGCGTTTTCTCCTTTTCGTGACACTACCTGAAACATCCTGCAAGCAACACTTATAAAGACGCGTAGTAGCACACAAGAAGCCCCATACAACGACGCAATATCCTTCCATGTTGAGTGCAGTCTCGAGCAACCCCTATAGTCTCAGCATTCGATACGAAGATGGTCATTAACAGAAGTTGCTTGCATACGTGTGCATGACGCGCGTAGTTTCGACGACTCGATGAAAGAAAGATGAGGCTATAGGAATCCAAGACGATCGGTCTGTACGACTGTATCAACCTGTACGACTGTGTCTGCGCTGTTCGCTGGAAAAGAAGCCGAAGTATCGTGTACGTTTTGACATAAAGCATAGGGCTGTCCATGGCTTATCATATTGGAACGGACAGGTTACCTGTTCGTGTAGGTAGTGTAAATTTGTCGATAGACAGCAACCGACACAACGAAATTGAATTTTGTGGAATCGACCTACGGTGCGGAACAGGGAACGCAACGATGGCACCGAGCGACAGCTAAATTTGCACACCAACCACAAATAACGAACACACACGTTTGCTGGAACACAAAAACATCTATTCATCAACCAGGATGCTCGGCCGTTTAGCAGCCGAAGTACAGGGATCCAAACACATGACCTTCGAGGACATTGATACAAAAACAACAACAGGCTTCCAGACGCGTGCGAAGGTGACAGCCAGCAAACGTAACTAGTGAGAATGTCGTCACGGAAATCTTCAGCTTCCTCTAAACCTACTTCCGCTGGCGCCTGTATAACCTGATAGTGAACGACGGCATCTCGGACCGACTCGAGACGACACGGATACTCTGGACGAAGTGGGTTTCCAATGTTTATCCATAAGTAGGCAAGGAGATAAGTTACGACTTGGAGGAAGGATAATCTGCCGCGATGGGAGCCAAGGAGCGCCGGGAAACAGCCTTGGTTGCAGGCGGATAACTGTTAGAATGGTTATATAGGAAGAAGAACAAGAACGGTACAGTTTTCTACATGATAACTCAATACCCAAGCTACATTACTCAATTCGCAGTGAAGTCGGCTGCGCTGAAAGGCACAGAGATACGCATAACACTGAATAACAGATTCTCTCGCTAGCTGTTATTCGGCTGCCTATATATATATACAGCAAACAGCGGAGGCACCAAATGCTCACCTAAGTACAACATACATGAAGAACTAGAGCATTCTTGTCTTCCACATTGAGAAATGTGCGGTCCGTATGTTGCACCTTGATGCCTCTTTCTGTTCCTATCAAACGAAGCACAAATCAGCAGAGCTGACAGAACGTGGCAACGGAGCATGGCAACACTCCAAGCGTCGAACTCGCTAGTGCCTGTTGGATTTGCCTACATATATTGCAGTGTTCCTGGAACGCTGATCAGTGGCATTGCATGTCGATCCACTGGCTATCGTATTTAGATTGAACTTGGTATGAACAGCTATCGTGTTAAATGAAGGGTGCCCCACGTACTACACTGTCTAAAAGCAAGACATACCAGGAAAGTGAATCGCAGCGCTCGATGGTACGAGTGTTCAGCCTGGAAGCTGGGATCAATGGCTTTGATAAGGCGTAAGGCAGGCACACATGTCAAGCCCTCACGTGTTACTAAGAAGAAACGCCTATAAGCTGATAACAATATGCTCTTCGTGCAGATGCCCACGTTCACGCGACCGGAGAGGCCAGTATCGGCTGACAACCGGTTATGTCTTGGTATGCCCAACACGGTTACGGCCCTGGTACGTTTATTTCTTCATTTGGGTAATAGCGCGCACCGTGTACTACGCAACACCGCAAGAGCTTCGTCCGATCGGCTGATGCTTCAGCGTGGAAATTGACGCGCACTCTCTATCTCGGCTGCGTGGAACATTTGGCCGCAGTCTTTTAGATGCGGCTTCTTCCAGATATGGTTGAAACGGTACAGAAAACCGGGCACTCAACGAAGGACCACAGCATGCTGGAAACGTAATCCGTGCCGAGGTGATTGAAGGTAAGAAATAAGTCACTGGTCGGCATCAGGCGCATGCTCGAACGAACGACAAATCCTTCGGACGGCGTAATATCCTTCTTCGATGATCGACGAGCGGTGACGTAATCCAGCACATGAACGGTTGTGGCTGTAAGGCAAACAACTTCAATCCCGTCAAAGATGCCGGAAACCTTTTCACGTGTCGGTATACGACCACGTGCCCTAAGAGTGTCGCAAGTTCTCCAATAAGGAAAGCATAACAAATGACACGTTGTGATGGCCTGCCTTGTAAGCAGTGGGTCGTGGCAAAATGCGTGGAAAGCTGCGGCTGTCGCGTGGGCCACTGCGGGCCCGACCACGGAGCGAAACCCGGCAACGACCATCTTTTGCTGCAGGGGGCGCACCTCGGAAGAAGGCGGGTGGTGTCGGGACGTTTAGAAAGTCGCGGATCAAGTGCTGAAATATCGTCACTGATCAACAGATTCAAAACAACAGCAGAAACAACGCGGTTCCAATCAAGGAAAAGAAGCTAAGAGTCACGATCTGGACCGCAGCCAAAAATCGATGAACTGATTTCGAAACAGACGCCGCGCCGCCGCCGCCACTGCCGGCGCGGGCCACGGCTGGCTCAGATCCGAGGTTTGTAGGGGTACATCGCCAGCAGCGGGCCAACCCCTTTTCCAGCTGCAACAACCGTCACATTTAATCGCGCGCCTGAGACACGAAGATGAGGTTGGCGCGCAAGGACGACTCCCGGAGACAAGCGATCGCGGCGATAAAAAAACCACCGCTCGTTCCCTTCGCTACTGCAGGTAGAGCGGGCGGACATTTTTAAATGGCGGACCCCGGTCATAACGGTCGCCTTCGGCCGCATCGCCTTTTCCCACCGCGGAAGAACGCATACTTCTTGCACTGCTCGGCCCGCGAGAAATCGGTAGACGGGACAAATTGCCGACGTCCTGCGTTGGAGAGACTTGTCTGGTTTCGTTAAGCGGCGCCGAGAACACCCGCATCCGAGAGCGCGGCTGCCGCATGGGTAACGCGGGTAACCAGGGTCATACATCTACAGTGTTGCCGGCATTAGGGCCGTGCAAAGTGGGCCACGGGTCCGTGGCGCTAGTACCGGCGCTACGACGACCTTGTTCAGCGACTGACGTCGCGTTAGCGGGCCCGTCTTGCGACGCGAGACACGAAACCCGATGAGCACCGGCGCACAACCGCACAGCCTGCCGACCGGCTACCGGTCGCGCCGCAAGGTGCAAAAGCCGGCGCGGGTAACTTTGGCGACCGGTTCGCGTGACCTTAACAGCGCTTTCTCTGCACGAAGCCGTGCGCTGCCACACCCCACGCGCTCTTCGAGTCGCGTGAACGTGCGGTGAAGAAATGCTGGCCGACTCGCTGCGGTTACTTTCGCCCTGCCACGGTCAAGGCCTGTGCGGACATTCGCGGCTTAGCGCTTGCGGCGCTCGCGAGGTGGGCAGGGCAAGGCAAACCAAGGAACCGTCCCGTGCAAAACAGAGGTCGGGACCCTGGGGTGGGCCCCTCCTCGGTCCCCAGTCCCGGAGGGGTGGGCTTCCCCCCGCAGCAGCACGCACGACCATGAGGGGGTCCCAGCAAAATCAATACGGAGCACAGGCACCGATCGCCATTTGCGCCGGCGACGAGCGACGGCGCCGCAGTGCTTCGCCCAGCGGGGCGCGAGCGAGCTCTCGCAGGCGGCAGCGGAGGAAAACAACAACACAAGCACCAAAAGACCCGGGGCACCCGCCATGTTGTGCGGGGGGGCCGGCCGCCGCCGTGCAGCAGCGGCAGCGCGTGAAGCGCGCGGCGCCGGACAAGTGGGGGCGACTTACCTGATCGTCCTTTCCTCTGTCCGCCATGATGACTCCCTCAGGAAGAGATCACTCTGCGCGGAAAGGCTTGTATAAGTACGATGCGCACCAACTACTGACGTAACAGCGTCGCCCTCCCGCTACGGACAGCCACGCAGCTCTGCTGTGGCTCTTTGCGCCGGCCCTTGCTGAGAGCAGCGCTGGCGGCGACGGCGGTGGCTGCTGCTGCTGCTGCTGCCCGTGCTGCGCGCCGGTCGCGGCAGTCGACAATCGCTCGCCCAGCTCGCCTCCACTGGCGCCATCTCGTGCGTTGGCGCCGAGGTGCGCCACCGCCGCTGCCGCCACGTGAACGCTGCCTTCGCTCTGCGCTTTCTCTCTACACTGTGCCTTCTCCTCGCCGCCCTCGAGAGCGCTGCACTTGTGTGTGCGCTTTATCCCGTTACTTTCCATTGTGGACACCCCCAGTGTGGTTGGTGTCCTTTTCTTCGTTTTATGCGCGGCCCCCTCTGTTATTTCGTTTAAGTCCTTCACACAGTCCACCGCGATCTCCACCCCCTTCTTTTTCTTTTTTTGACCGGCCACCAGTGTGTCCTCTCCACCGCATTTCATACGCCAGTCACTCGAACACCGAGACGCTAATCGGTGTGACGTCCCGCTGTGAGCTACCACTACCTTTCGCCGCTCTTCCTCCCATTTCATCGCCTCCCGTCCGGGGTTTTTTTTTTTTTTTTTTTTTTTCCCACTTGAGAAACTTACTGCCACACATTCCCTCTTTTCACCAAAAAAGAAAGGAAAACAGTGGGAACTGTGCCGTTGCTCCAACTGCCGTCGTTAAAGGGTTTGCGTCACTGAGGGGCGCATCCAGTTCAAAAAAGAATAGAGAGCGAGAGATAGTTGTAAAGAATGCGCAAAGAAAGGTAAAATGTAAAAGCACGGCCCTGAGGAAAGAGAAGCTGTAATGCTCTAATGTTTGCAGAGGCAATACTCTTTCTTCTTTTTTTCCCCAGCTTTCTGCGGGCGGTTTATTTCAGTCCTGAGTTCCCTTCTTCTTCATCCTTATATCAGGGGACCGGGCCCTGCGAGGAGGAAGAGGAGCGGTGCGCCCGGGCTGCGAGCCGGGGCGGAGGAGAGGTGACCCCGAGCCGTGGCGTTGTCGTCGTCAGCCCGGGCCCGCCGCCGGTGCGAGAAAGATAATGTCAAGGTTCAGAGCGGCGTCCTGCTGTTCGGAGGCAGGGCGCACGCCAGAGCGCTCCACTACTCTTCCGGGTTGCCGGTGCTTGAAGACCCCATCCATCCCCTCGTCCACCTGCCCAGTCGATATGCCCTTTCTAACAAAAAAAAAAAAAAACGAAAAGTAATCCTCGTGGTTAGATTTAACCTGGCTTGCTTAGTGAACTCGACAGACCACTGCCTGCGCAGGGCGTGATGGTCAAACTGCTCTAAAAACAGCTGCATCATGTGAGGGTGTCTTTGTGTCCCACAGAGTCATCGCCACCTGGCTTGCGTGCGCATCCTTGCTATAACACCATGCGTCCGGTGGTTCCAGGTACCGAACGTCAGTGAACTATAACCGGAAAGCAAGCGCTGCCATAACATTCGTGACAGGAAAGTGACGAGCGCCGAGTTTTAAACCGAGAAAGCGCAAGTAAGCAAGGTGATCACTATTATTTTGTGGCAGAGAAAAGAGCGTTACTGTAGACTGTATGGCGTTGCGCTGCCGGACTTGAAAGAGCGGGTTCGACCTCCAGCAACGAAGCGGCCGCATTTCGATTGGGCGAGTGAAATGCAAGAACGCCTCGTGTGTACTTGTAAGTCCTCCACTGTACGATGGACCTCATGAGCTTATTTCGGTTTTGCCACTTAAGACCCCACAATTAAGTAAGCAAGCTGCTTGCTTGTTAGAAACTTACCATAAAATAGTCGGTGACAACCTAATAATAAATACAAGCTACGCGCATATATATATATATATATATATATATATTGTAATGAACTCAGACATGGAGACAGCACCCGTTCCTGGGCCAGCTGTTCTATTCTCTGACATCTTCTTCCTCCGCCTCTACCCGCTAGCTGTCCACGCGCGTCAGAGCCCCGGTGTCGATCTTCGTCCTCACACTCGGCCATGACTGCAAGCGCGCGGAACTGCCGAAAGTGTCTCTGGTGGGCGGCTTTGGCTGCATCGCGGTGGCCGGTCTCGGCCACGCTTTGACTTGGCTGGTGCATCTGCCTTCTTGGCTCGTGGGTCTGGTGGGCGACCCTGGCTAAATCGCAAAAAACATGCTTCCGGCGGCCGGCTTTGTCTCGGAGGTAACGGCGGATGTGGCATGCCCGGGGACGGATGCCGAAACAGCATCCGAGGCGGCACCGTAGCTGGCAAGGTGTCTCGGCGTTTCTTTTCGGTTAAAACCCCATGCTTGTAAACACCGGGAAGAAGGTCAGGACATTCGTCAGGAACCTTCTGCGGTTTTGTGGGAATTGAAATATTCCCTTCTACTGCCGAATCCTCCACGCTGTCAAGGGGGCGCTCGCTCTCCTCCTTTCCATTGACGCCCGATGTCTCTGGAGGCGGTCTAGGTGACTCTTCGGGAGCCGTGGTTGTGAAGTCCAGCGCACGTTTCTTCATGACTGATATTCCGTCAGCAGGCAGTGGGAATAGCGACGGGGAAACTTTCATGCGCTCGTCCCGGGAAACCTTCTCGCTGAATGCCTGCGTGTTGGACACATTACACTCCATCGCGTCAAACCGTTGATGGTCTGTATAGTCAGGTACTGCGAGCCTTTTCCTTTCAGAACGGCTGCTCTCACCATTCCACACAGGCATGTCCTGGAATCTTCCAGATGGGTGCATCGGGTAAACGTGGTCGCCACTACATTCTTGGTCTCATTGAAAGCAAGGTGGCCATCTGCGCATTCGGGCAATGAATGCGCTTGAAGTTGCGGATGAGTTAGCTCAGATGGCTCTTCGCACACATTAGTAATGGTCTTGGATTCGTCCGGCTTCTGGACAACCAGCGTGCCGAGTCCAAGAGGAGCCGTCACGTCCGGGTCATTAAGGGAAGATGAGTTTGGGGCACGCGTTACCAAGTGCTGTGTAGAGAGTGTTGTCTCGACTTGTCGTGGTGGTAAGCTCCACTGTACAGTAGCAGCCTCGAGGTGGTGCCCCTTCAGAGCTCCATCCTCGGTAGCGGTGAGGTTGGACTGGGTGGTGGTAGCGAGGTGGTAGTCGATCGGCCCAAAGGCAGCTATGAGCCTGGTGCTCCACTCGTCCCAGGATTGCTGCTTCACGCCTTCGTACTTGTGCCACGCCGCGGCACCTTCTCGAAGGCGGTCTACCGCCATGGACCATTTCTGTGCCTCCGTCCAGGCTTCGCGAGCTCCTAGGGCGTTGACGGTCGCCACCCATTTTTCGGCGTCGTCCTGGAAGCCGCGGAACTCTGGTAGTACGAAGGTAGTCTGGGATAGTGATACGGCAGGCGCGAAACGGTAGATTGTGTACGCGAAGTCACCAAGTTGAATAGATACCTGGCTGAGGGTAGACTGGAGCTCTCTACGTTGCTCAGGCGAGTTGGCCTCGAGGTCTAGCGAGGTGGCTACGTCCAACATGGTGTTGATGGCTGTCAGTGCGGGAATTATTGGAGGAAACAGCGCAGAGCTCGACGCTGTCAAGGCGTTGGCCGTGACGCGAAGTCGCGCAACGGTACGCCGCAGGTGTGCGGCGCTCTCCGATGGTTCGGCTCCGATCCTGTCGGCTGCGCCATTGTAATGAACTCAGACATAGAGACAGCACCCGTTCCTGGGCCAGCTGTTCTATTCTCTGACATCTTCTTCCTCTGCCTCTACCCGCTAGCTGTCCACGCGCGCCAGAGCCCCGGTGTCGATCTTCGTCCTCACACTATATATATATATATATATATATAGAACATCGGCATGTGCGTGTGCCATTCATCTGTGCAAGATAGTCGCGCTGGGTTCTTTCGGCTCTAAGAGAAAGTACTTTTTCGATGCTAATCTATGTAATACGCATATTAAGAATCAAAGTTCGTCGCCCCTACTTAAAATAATACTTTTGGGTGAGAGATGATGTGAGGGTTTTTGCTGAAATTCGGCAAGAAGTTCATGTTTTCGACTGAAAATTAGCTATACGAACATGGCTCTGTATGGGAAAATCACCTGTATGGAAAATCACCGCGATCGACGAACACGGAGGAGAAAACACTATACTGTGAGGGCAGTCAATGACTCTTCCTTGCCATATCATCATCATTTGTAAACCTTCCTCATCTGTATATATTATATCAGTGTGTGACAGTTCGAGCTCGACTCCAATAAAGTGGTTCCTCATAATACTCTTAAAACACATGATTTGCTTATTTGAAAACTAACAAAGCAACACAGAACCAGCAATAGCACAACCTGACAAGAGACAAAGAGTATTTGATGTAGCAGCGCACCAAAGGCACGCTCACGTACACACAGAGAAGATACTAACACAAGCGCAGGAGCATGGCTCACCAACTAGACCATCAGTATATACTAAGACACAAGCATAGCGATGAAGACTAAACCGCCTCACAAGAAAAACCCTCATTAAACCGACATATATACACGCAACATCAAGGTTATACAGGCTGCTGTCTATATGCTGCTCGTCCTGTGTGTTTCTGCTCCGTCGTTCGCGCTGCCCGTTGCCTAGATTCGTATCCAGCTCGCCTAATTTTTGGTCTCCTTTATTAATAACGAGCACTAGGGAATATGTACTTCGCGTCGTAAGCTGCATGCTTCTCTGCATACTCGCGATGTATCTCATTCATCGAGAATTTAGGGGAAATTAACAGGATGTCCAGTTCAATTGTAGAGACAATTAGCTAGAGGGAAGTTATACTGGACGAAAGAAAAGCAAAACTTACCCAATTGACCCACCTAACGTTTGTTGGAAGCCGAGCCCACAAAACAACTCCCACATTACCCGTGCCTTGCATTATGTACATGTTCGACAGAATCGTGTGCAGCCTTTCTGTTCTCGTGTTTATTGCGTGCTTGGTGGATTCTGGCTCCTCATGTAAGAAGCAAATGCCCCGTAAGTAGTGATTTCTTTTTCTCTCTCAAATTAATACTGAAGGCTTCTCACATAATATATATATATGCTACGGTGGTGGTTATCCATATGTTATAATAATTGTTGGGGTTTAACGTCCCAAAACCACGATATGATTAAGAGGGACGCCGTAGTGGAGGACTCCGGAAATTTCGACCGCCAGGGGTTCTTAACGTGCACCTAAATCTAAGTACACGGGCCGCAAGCATTCCCGCCTCCATCGAAAATGGCTATTTATATGTGGACATTCTGTGAACCTGTAACGGCTACCGCTGTAAAATAGTCACTGAAACACAATGTCTCACAAAGCGACCGTCTCTTGCGAAAAGATAGACAGTGGACAGGAAATGGAACGCACGCGATTGCACAGCGTATCTGTGAGAGTTACTACTATAATCCGAAAAAAAAAAAAGAAACGTGTCGAGCTTTTTTTTTAAGAAACGCGACCCCTTGTGAGGGTCCACTAAGGACAAAAACGATTCCACTCGTGCGCATAAATTATACATTTTCACAATACAGACTAAAAAAAAATTCGGCAGATCCCACGCACTGTGGGAATCGATGTAATGCGAAGCAGCCAGCAAAGAGCTGCATACATCGCCTTGTTTGTCTTTGAGCCAAATGAAATCATTCATGCCATGGCATCTACTCCACCATATATCGCATGTTTGCCATGCACGCATGCATGCACAATCTAGTGTACACCATGCCAATGAAACGCATATTCTGGTATATAAATGCATGACCTGTCGTTTATGTTCACCACGCACTCGTGTCATGCCATACCAATTTTGGTATATGTCACGTTAACAAAACGGCCGGAAGCGCACCATGACAGTGGCATGTAAATCATACCGTACATGACATGCATAACATGATTCAACATGATTCGCATGTTAAGACCTCTCATTTATGTTCGTCATACAGTCACATCGCGCAATACCAATTTTGGTGTATATCAAAGGAGCGAAATGGCCGCGAGTGCACCATGAGTAGAGCATGTAAATCATGCCATACATGACATGAATATTATGGTTTTTCATGTCACCACCTGTCACTAATGTTCATCATACAGTCTCATCGCGCAATACCAGTTTTGGTGTATATCAAGCTATCGAAACGGCCGCGAATGCAGCATGAGCGTGGCATGTAAGTCATGACATACATGGCATGCATATCATAGTTTTCATGTTATCACCTGTTATTCATGTTCTTCATACAGTCACATCGCGCAATACCAATTTTGGTGCATATCAATCTAGCGAAACGGCCACGAGTGCGCCATGAGCATGGCATGTAAATCATGTCGTACATTTCATGCATGTCATGATTATCATGTTACCACCTTTCATTTACGTTCGTCATACAGTGGCGTCGCGCAATACCAATTTTGGTGTATACCAAGCTAGCGAAACGGCCGGGAATTCACAATGAGCGCGGCATGTAAATCATGACATACATAACCTGCATGTCATGATTTCCATGTTACCACCTCTCATTTACGTTCGTCATGCAGTCGCGTCGCGCAATACCAATTTTGGTGTATGTCAAGCAAGCGAAACGGCACGAGTGCGTCATGAGCATGACATGTAAATCATGTCGTGCATGTCATGCATGTCATGATTTTCATGTTACCACGTCTCATTTACCTTCGTCATACAGTCGCTTCGCGCAATACCAATTTTGGTGTACATCGAGCTAGCGAAGCGGCCGCGAATGCATCATGAGCGTGGCAATTAAGCCATGACATACATGACATGCATGTCATGGTTTTCATCTTACCAACTGTCATTCATGTTCTTCATACAGTCACATAGCGCAATACCAATTTTGGAGTATATCAATCTACTGAAACTGCCGCTAGCGCATCATGAGCGTGGCATGTAAATCAGGTCGTACATGACTTGCATGTCATGATTTTCATGCTACCACGTCTCACTTACGTTCGTCACACTGTCGTGTCGCGTAGCACCAATTTTGGTGTACATCATGCAAGCGAAACGGACGCGAATGCACCATGAGCGTGGCATGTAAATCATGACATACATGTCATGGATGTTATGGTTTTCATGCTACCACCTGTTATTCATGTTCTTCATAAAGTCACATCGCACATTACCAATTTTGGTGTATATCGATCTAGCGAAACGGCCGCGAGTGCGCCATGAGCGTGGCATGTAAATCATGTCGTACATGACATGCATATCATGATTTTCATGTTACCACGTGTGAGTTATGTTCGTCATACAGAAATGTCTCGTCATACCAGTTTTCGTATGTATCCCTTCATTTAAACGGCCGCGAGCGCCCCGAGACCATGTCATGTAAATCATGCTGCACATGACATGCGCGTCATGATTTGCATGTTAGGACCTGTCATTATGTTCGTCATGAACTCTTGTCACGCCGTACCAATTTTGGTATATATGAAATTAACGGAACGGCCGCAAGAGCCGAAAGACCGTGGAATGTAAATCATGCTGTTCATGACATGCGTGTAATGATTTTCATGATATGACCTGTCATTTATGTTCGTGATAAGGCCATGTTATGACACACCAATTTTGGTACACATCCGATTAACGGAACGGCCAGGGTGCCCAAAGGCCGTGGAATGTGAATCATGCTGTTCATGACATGCGTGTCATGATTTTCATGATATGACCTGTCATTTATGTTCGTAATAAGGCGATGTTATGACACACCAATTTTGGTATACATCCGATTAACGAAACGGCCAGGAGAGCACAAAGTCGTAGGCGGCTAGATAGATAGATAGATAGATAGATAGATAGATAGATAGATAGATAGATAGATAGATAGATAGATAGATAGATAGATAGATAGATAGATAGATAGATAGATAGATAGATAGATAGATAGATAGATAGATAGATAGATAGATGCGCTCAAAGTCGCAGAAGTTCGCTAAGAAATGCTTCGCATTTAAGAAACTTTTACCGCGAGAAGACGTTTGGTCAATGAGAAAAGGCGCGAAAAGAAAATACAGGCACCACTGATATTCGACGTCATCAGCCGAGTCCTCCACAGTTGTTTATCGACGAAAACTATTTGCATTGTGTTCTAGAAGAAGTCAGGTATACCTATAACGGGGCAACTTTCAGGAAATTCAATATTGCCAGTGAGGCCAAAATACCTGACGTCATAATGACGTTCAGGTGTTGAAGTGCCAGCGCGAAATTCAAGAGCGATACCGTGACCTTCATTTTTTCCTTGATGAATATGTGATGACTGAATTAACGACATTAAAAGTTTTCATTTGCATGTGTATTTTTGATAACGCGAATTAGTATGCCTAATGGTTAACGAAAACCAGCAGGTAATGAATCCAAGGAAGGTATAGGGGACTTTTATTGTACTGTTTTAAGTGTATTGTAGTAATTATGACGTCAGGAAAATAAAGTGGACGAAAAGACAACTTGCCGCCGGCAGGGAACGAACCTGCAACCATCCTAAGGTTGCTGGTTCGGTCCCTGCCGGCGGCAAGTTGTCCTTTCGTCCACTTTACTTTCTTGACATCACAATACAATACACTTAAAACAGCACAATAAAAGTCCCCTATACCTTCCTTGGATTCATTACCTGCTGGTTTTTCATCAAGGTTGTGTCGAACGAAACAGACGAGCCCTCATAATTCCCTTCATTCATCCATGCCTAAGGGCAGGCTTTCGAAAACAGAAAAAAAAAGAAAAAGTTCCAGCGCGATATTCAAGAATGAAACCTTGACCTTCATTTTTTATTCTATTGATGAATCTATGATGACTGTATTAGCGACATCAAGAGTTTTCATTTGAATGCGTCTTTTTAATACCACGAATGCCTAAGGGCAGGCTTTCGAGATAAAAAAAAAGTTTTCAAGAAAGAGTTCATCAGTCTACACCGATTTAGTGTTTCGCTTTCCTGCTCCTTTCAGACATCCAGAGTGCAGCCCTTGCCGCCGGATGGGCAAGACGCAATAATTTCGAGCAAACAATCGGGTGGCCGCCTCACAAAGAGCTGCCTCTCTGTAGATTGCGATAACCAATACGAAACAATGAAAAGTTATCCTTAACTTCACTCAAAACAAAAGGGCATGCGCAGTGGAACGTTTCGCGCATGTCTGAAAAGGCAACGCAACATATATTAAAAGTGCTTTAAAATTAAGTCCCCGTTATTGTTGCTCATAGAATGCGACGCAATAAAGCTATATACAAACAGCAAACCCGGTCAGCACCGGGTAGACCCTACCGCTTTTCCTTCCTTACCCTCATTATATATCTCTAAATCATGAGCTGTATAAGCGAGTTTATAATGAGACAACAAAGCCGCTTCGTTCATTTCGGCGAATGCATCCGCGCTGCATTTCATACCCTTGTGCAGCCACTGCGTGATGTCTTCTTTCCGATTTATTTTCCCTTCCTTCTTTTTTTTTTTTTTCTCCAGCAACATGGAAGAATTCAAGCGCCGAGTTCCATATCTCGTCCACAGGAAGTATCTTCTTACATTCCCAAATGATCCGACAGTGCAGGCACAGGGATCCGTGTCTACAATGCAAAGAGTAAAGAAACCAAGAAAGAAAAAAAAAAGAGAGAGAAGAAGAAAGAAATCAAGCTGTGTGAGTGGAAATCCCGTCAGACGTGGACACCCTGTCCCTGCAGTGGCGTGTAGCATGCGGGTCCCGTTACGTTGGTTAAGCAAGTAAGTATATAACTGTATATATAAAGGCAGCACACGGCGAACGAAATGGATGGCAGTCGAATAAAAGTGACATTTTTGCTGAATGTGTTTTTTTATTTGGACACGAACTTGCGCCTGGACAGGCGCAAGTTCAATTTCGGTATAGGAGACATAATATAGTATAGAGAAACGTAAACCTTGCTTTTTGATGTACTGTGTTGCTGACAAGGCAGCAGCGTTGGTTTAGGAGTTTTATTTACCTGCCAAGACCATCCATGTATACGTCATCAAACACAAATGCAGTACACCCAAGCAGAAACTCGCATGTGATGACGCTGTAAGCAAATGCGTGCGTAGGGGTAGCCAATATAATATATTCTAGCGAAATATATGCATGATCTACTGCAGCCAGGCGTGGTTGATCGGCGCTTTGAAGTTAGTGTAGCGACCTTTACTATACCGCATGTGTTTTCAGACAACGATCCACGCGCAAGGACGTCAACGACAGCTATGAAATTTATACATGATATATCGACCGCTGAGTTCATTCTAATCTCGGAGCACATTTCACTACTTAGTAAAGGTCAACATCTTGATAAATGTTGAGACGATGCGAACAGCTAAATGAATTTAAATAAATTGTATAGTAAGGAAATGAAAAGGCAAACAAATGTGTGTGTGTGTGTGTGTGTGTGTGTGTGTGTGTGTGTGTGTGTGTGTGTGTGTGTGTGTGTGTGTGTGTGTGTGTGTGTGTGGTGTGTGTGTGTGTGTGTGTGTGTGTGTGTGTGTGTGTGTGTGTGTGTGTGTGTGTGTGTGTGTGTTGTGTGTGTGTGTGTGTGTGTGTGTGTGGTGTGTGTGTGTGTGTGTGTGTGTGTGTGTGTGTGTGTGTGTGTGTGTGTGTGTGTGTGGTGTGTGTGTGTGTGTGTGTGTGTGTGTGTGTGTGTGTGTCGAGAGTCCACTGCGCGAAAAAAAAGCATCGCATATAAGCGTTAGTAGAGAGAAAGAAAGCAGGAAGGTCAGCTTAGTAAAAGCCGACGAGAGTCCGATTTGCTACCCTACACTAGGGGTGAGAGAAGGGTGCCTATAAAGACAAAAGGAGGGCAAAGGAGAGCCATGGTGATCACTGAAGAAATAAATACACTATAGCTTAACAGCATCGATCAGTTTTAGAGCAATACGACCTGTCGGAGTCGGGCTCTCGCATGACGCAAGTATAATCCCAGCAACTCAACTGTTCTAAAACGCAATGGTAAGGGTACACATACAAAGGACATGAAAAACAAAACCAAAACAAAAAAAGCTGACACATATTGTCAACAACAGTGACTATCACGAAGCGGCCATACTTCAACACCGCACATTAATGTCAGCAGTTCTTCCCCAGCCATTACTACGTGAAGTCGCGCTTTACATGGTTAAAAATACAACACAAGTGCAGAAGGAGAGTAACAGAGCTGACCTGTAATAGATGCTGCCATCTACTAAATAACTGCGCTATCGCAAAACCCATCTTCGTATGCTCACGAAGTGAACCTGTGCTGATCTGTACTAAAGTCTGTACTAAAGATAGGGGCTTTAATCTGTAGCACTCGATACCCAAGCTGTGCCATCTCGAAGCCGTTCAGTGCAAAACAGTGCGCACGTATGCTCAAGCTTCGTAAATCAGGTAAGGGATCGGTTTTCGATGTTTCGAAATTTTATAGGCTTATGCATCCTGGAAACATGGGGTTTCGTATGCGTCTCCGAACGCCCTAACATTTTTTTTTTCTTGCTCCGTTTATTACGCTAGAACGAACGAGGACAGGCATGACGCCAGCAAGCTACGTATAACCGTAAAACAGTGACTTAAACCAGAGATGACCTAACTCCTAACTTTATGTATGCCAATGTCGATTAGCAATGCCACAATATACTCGTGGCATTGCTGCAGGGGCCAGCTGAAATGAAGTATGAGATGTCAGAAAGCGCACGCACGCACACACACACACACACACGCACACACACACACACACACACACACACACACATACACACACAACGCAAACATTGCATCATTGCGAAGTACTATCACATGTCCCTGAGACAAGCGAAGTTTTTAGCAGCATCGCGAATTCATTTTTGAAATGCTTCACAAGCGTATGTAATAACGATGGTCACTTGGATCCTGTCAGCAGCTCATATGCCAACACGTAATCACAGTGTGAGCACGTCTCTTATGCACATATCGCGTTCACGACTAAATAAACAAACAAAATATGCGCGAGAGATGAGCTACTTGAGCGGGCAAAACACTACTTTTTTTATAGAGTACTTTTGTAGATATATTTGCAACACGAAGCCGTATTTCACGCTCAAGTTCAGGTATACTTGCGGTATATCGCGTTTCATTTTTAGTACTGATAGCAAAAAAAGACAAAATATTTTTCGTAGCCGTGAAAAAAACGGGCATAACCTGCGCGTCAAGATCGCTGTGTACCTGCACCTAAAACTTAAGAATATTCACTAATTTGCGCTTTTAGTTATTTACGTAATGTGGCATGTTGAAATTGTGAAGCAGCCAGAACTTGTGCAGCCGTAACCGCTTCATGGAAATACCAAGGTTAGTACCTATTTTACCATTTCCGAGTCCAAAATCTGGCACACTGCAAACCCTGGCGTTCCAGTTAACAGTTTCACGAGGAGTCTCTTTCAAACACTTCGGAACGATAACAACTGCAATACCGATGAGTATATTAAGCCATTTTGGTGCCGGTTATATTTAAAGGCGCTGCATGAAGCCCTTGTCTCGTGGTTTCTACTAAGGACATTCGACTTTCGTATATATGCTCCGTTTCAATTTCGCCGTTTCAGAGAGCGAACTAATAAAGCGTTCATTAATGCAGCTTTTTAATTAGCTATACGTGGTCAATTCGATCAGTGGCGCCAGCAATTCATGTAAATTAAACAGATCGGACAGCTGCACTTTTCCCGCTCGACATTGGCAGAACCATCTCCGACTGAGAAAGGACATGCCACGCGAACCTATAGATGGCTTGCCCTGACGTCACCGAAACAGCCACGTTGGAGCACCAAGATGGTGGGGCACGAACTTTGTGATGTTACGTTAGTGTTATCGGTACATCGCATGCTGGTTCCTTCGCTATTCGTGCACAGACGCCCAATAACGTTCCAGCGGCGTCGTTATCACACTGAAGCAGGTTAATCGCCACGTGATTACACTGCCTTGACGTCATCTAAGCCGCCATGTTGGAGACACGTTTCGCGTCCATGACGTCACATGCAAGCTATCAGTATCCTCCGACCACACCGGTAATATCTCTGATCCCGAAACGAAAATGACGCACGATAACATACACGCGCACTATAGCAATTGCTTGCCGAGAATATATAACATCACTGCATTCAGGTGACATCAACTGCTGTTGTACAGACTGCGTATGCAACACGAATATATTTAATTACACATATTTCGCGTGCGCGCGCGATACACACACACAGAGAGCGAAAGAAAAAAGCTGCAGCTGGCTGGGTGGCTTTCATAGCGACTTCCGCAAACAATGGTCGCACACGCTGTATTTTTTGTGAAGGTTACGGCGCGCGTAAAAGCGTCCAGCGTTAGCAGCTTACCCAGGACCACTCGTTTGATAGTTGGCATCTTTGTTCTGAAGGCACTCACAGAAATGCCCTAGCGCCGGCAGCCAAGCAATGTGGAAGTTGCAGTGTTATCCCTCATAATAAGTCACCGGGGCCTTCCCGGAAAATAGCGCCGCCACATGTACTCTAGCGCCCAACAGAGCACGTTGGATCTATCTATCTATCTATCTATCTATCTATCTATCTATCTATCTATCTATCTATCTATCTATCTATCTATCTATCTATCTATCTATCTATCTATCTATATCTATCTATCTATCTATCTATCTATCTATCTATCTATCTATCTATCTATCTATCTATCTATCTATCTATCTATCTATCTATCTATCTATCTATCACTTCTTTTTTTATTTGTTTATTTCTTTCTTTCTTCCCAGCCGAGCAAAAAAGAAAAGACGAATCTATACGTGAGGTAGTACATCACATGCGCCGCTCGCGCCTGTGAGATCGATATGCATCGAACGATGCCGGGAAGGGCAGCTGCATTTCGATGAGGAGGTAATTCGAAAAAAGCGCCCGAACGGTCCCAGCGAGAAAGGAAGGAGGGGGAATAGAAAACGGGACGGTATCAATTATAGCGCGACTGTTCTCCGCATACATCTTGTCACTTTCCGCAGCTTTGAACGTTTCTCTATCGAACGGTACGCGGGGAAACGATCTGACCTTTTGATAAATGGAAGAAAAGAAACAACTTGCACACATGTCGGAAGTACGGCTGGTTTTGCTGACGTCAGTCGCTCGTTGAGAGAACTGTAACGCAAAAAAAAAAAAAAACGGCCCGGAAACAGCAGCACCGAAAAACACACATAGACACACATAGAGTTTGTGTGTGTATGTGCACGTTTGCGTCGTCCTGCAGTGATTCTTAGGAAGCGTCGGGCCAGGCCTTTAGCCAGGAATTTTTTTCGGGATGGGGGGGGGGGGGGGGCACTTGGTGAATACCCTGACTATTGTGAATACCCTGACACTTGGTGAATACCCTGAAGCACGCAGATACGCGGCCAATTTTTTTTTCTTTGTCTGCATACGGATGCGGACTCCCCTTGGAACGCATGGGGTAGAGGTAAACAGCTTTCAGCTTTGCTGCGAGAAAATACGCATAAACACTACAAGGCACGGCTCGAACAATGCAGGAATATGGGGAACACATGTGAGCCCGGAAGCAGAAGCCACACGGTCCACTTAAGCATTGAATGTGGCTTCTGCACTGAACGTGGTTTTGCGCTGCCTCTAGAACCGGCTCGCCTTTGACCAAGCGACGACGTCATGTGATGACGTCATCATGTGACGACATGGCGACGTCACACATTTTTGTGACCGGTGACGTCATGATGACGTCATTACGCGATGATTTTTTTTTATCGCTCGTGTTCACGCCGACGTTCACTATTCGCGTTTGATGATACAACTTTAGAAGTCCGCCGCATTTCCTCCTCAAAGGCGGATGCACACAAGCCTGCACCAACGGGCGCGCACTCCAGGTTGACGTCATGAGCCGGACGGTTGGAGGACACTGCCGAGCGCACGAGTGGGACTATTTCTTTAGTCGCGGCGGTGATTGGCTGCCGCGCTTCAGTCGTCTGGACGGGGCCTATCCGCACTTTTTAAGTTGTATCCGACTAGCCCGTTTCCACACTTGCACTATCAAGGAGGAAAACAAAGAAAAGGCCTAAAAATCCATAAATAAGGGCATATTTTGCATAAAAATGTTAGCTTAAGAGATTTGGCAGTAAGTTAAGTACGTGTGCAATAATTATCCTAATCTTTATGTTGGTTTACTACTCATTAACAGGAAGGCGAAATCGCAGACGTACATCCGAATCAGAGCAACCAAGGAGGCTTTTCGAGGTATCGTATGTCGGCAGTGCCATCCATTCGTTCAGCTCCCATGATAATCATGTTTGATTCATCACGGAAGGTAGTGGGACGGCGCACTGCTCTCCCTTAGTAGTAGGTATTTTAGATGCGAAGCAGCTTTTGCTCTGGGCTGTGTCCGTCCATTGACGACCGTCCGCTCGGGAACCATGTGTGCTGGCACGCACTAGCGCGTTCGGGCCTGTGTAACGGGTTGGGTAAGACGCTGTGGCCTCTCCCCCCCCCCCCCCCCTAGAACCATGTGTGCTGGCACGCGCTAGCGCGTTCGGGCCTGTGTAACGGGTTGGGTAAGACGCTGTGGCCTCTCCCCCGTAGAACCATGTGTGCTGACGCGCGCTAGCGCGTTCGGGCCTGTGTAAGGGGCTGGGTAAGACGCTGTGGCCTTACACTCTCTCAGCAATCATGTGATGGCGTCGGGGAACGAGATTCTGCAGACGCGCGATGAACCAACGCGTTGTATCCTAGTCAGAACTCGCTGGCACGCGCTAGCGCGTTCGGGCCTGTGTAAGGAGCTGGCTAAGACGCTGTGGCCTCTTCCCCTTACACTCTCTCAGCAATCACGGAACTTTAAGTCAACCCAAGCGCTGCTTCGCACCCCCACATGGTTCCCTTTAGTGGGAGATGGGGTATTTTGTTTTCCAAACACCAAAGCGCGCAAATAGTATGATCCATGCTCATGATACATTCGACCGGGCGCTACCACTGCTACCACGCTGTGGCGGAGCCCGCTCTACACCCGCCCCACAGAACGCGTGTCCGTGCCAAACGTGTCGCCGCTCGCCAGCAATCGGAGGCCGGAAGAGGAAACACGTCACCGCATCTTCTGTTGCAAGCAAACGAGATGATCAGATCTCGGTCGCGCTCCGAGGTCAAAGTGAGAGCGCCTCAGAGCGTTCGATTTCGACCAGGCGAATGCGACGCGCGTCGCCACAGTGTAAAAAAAAAAAAAAATCCCAGGTGGCAGTAAAATGGCGGCATTACGTCATTATGGCGGCACAGAACTGATTATGATATCATCATCATCAGTTGTTGATGTCATCACTCGATTTTTTGCATCACTCGTGTTGACGCCGACGGTTAATATTCACGTTTCTTTCGGCTTAATAAAAAACATTTCACCATCTCCCACTAAAGGGAACCATGTGGGGATCCGAAGGAGCGCATGGGTCGACTTAAGGTTCCGTTCATCGCGGGCACCTTGCCCGATTTTAACGCACCCTTGCATGTAAAGCACAGCATGAATTAGTTGCTGTTGCTCTTACTTGTCCCGAACTCTTGTTGGAGCACGCCACGCGGGTTCATCGCGCGTCTGCGGAATCTTGTTCCCCGACGCCATCACGTGATTGCTGAGACAGTGTAAGGGGGAGAGGCCACAGCGTCTTACCCAGCCCCTTACACAGGCCCGAACGCGCTAGCGCGTGCCAGCACAAGTGTTTTTGTCGGCGTTACGCCAAGCTAAGACAGCATACGGCAGCCCGGTCCCTAAAGTGCTCTGCACGTATCACCATCATGGCGGTCGAAGAACAAGACGAAGAACACTTCTCCTTGGCGCGAGCGCGCGCTCTGCACGTACACTGTAAACGAAAATGTACCCAGCTGGGAGGTCTTGGGGGATGATGCTCCCGCCTAACTCCGGTGACCTCTCCCCAACTCGAACACATCGGAATTTGCCGGAGTATATACGTTCATTCACCGCCGTTCTCCTCCCGCGGGCGACGGATGGGAGGAAAAGGGCGCCCTTTCCCTGAATATACTCCGGTGCACGTGCCGCAAATACGTCGGCGGCATCGCTCAGCGACATTCATTGGCTGCTGGAGGAGTGACGTAGGCAGCCTCGCCGGCCGACCGGTTTCCACCAACACCTCCTAGACAGGTTTTCAGGCCTGCGAGCAAGAATTTGAGGACAAGCCGCCGGCCGTCCAACCCGTCCGACGAGTTCGCTTGCCTTGCATTCCAATCCCCTGTCTCCTCAGTGACCCTGCCTGAAGCGCGTGTGTCCCCGTCGTAGTGCAGCGAGGATTGTCCGAAGCCTTCGGCCGCGTTCGGAAAAGGAAATCGTTCCATGCACCTTGCGGACATTACAAGCGACTACAAGCGTCAACGAAGGTTGTCATCCCATCGACAGCAGCAAGTTGCGGTGCCCTAATCGCGTGATGGTGCCGTGCAGCAAACGAACACATTGTGATCTCGCGAGTGGCGAACAAGCGGACGGTCGCGGGTGCGGCGCAAACCTGGTGAGTGAGCTCTTGTTGAATTATCTGCGTCATTTTTCTCGAAAAGTGCTAAAATTGGGTACTGTTATGTTGATAACCAAAGAGATTACGAAGACTAGGTTGGCATTACAGAATGGCAGTAAAAAAATCCAGCGGAAATATAGAAAACGCGTTGTTTGGACCAGGTGTTCTTTTTTTTTAATATGGATAACTGCGGTAACTTAAACAGAGCACTGTAATATTCGGAGCGCAGAGTGACCCTAGCGATATGCATTCATGGAAATCATCATAGTTGTGGGTTAATTCAATAAAGAGTTATTAAGTGATAAGTAAATCTAATTGGTAAAGAGATATTGTTGGCCTGGTTAGTATAAATAAAAGGTAATTTTTGTCCGCTTTCGGTATTAATATACGCCAGGTCGGGGTCTATCATTAAGTGTTAATATTCTTGATCTTTCATATAAACGGAACTAATCGGACATGAAAAACAAACCAGTATTAATTTTTTATATATTTAACGAATTGAGCTAGAGAAATGTGTTTGGTACAGATTTTTAGAACGCATATACGTGCTTATTTTGGCGAAAAAAAATTATTTCATATGATAAGTGGCATCTGAAATATCAATGTAGGAATGTAATTGACACTTCTGATAATGTGGTCCGTCCATAAAAGAAAGGGAGAGAGGGGTGTCGAGACCAGTCTGTGGGTGACGGGGAATGCGAAAGGAAGGCAGGGGTCGCTTGGCACAGAAACGGGTTGGGGGTGGAGGCGCGGCCTAATGGCATGTGAGTGCCAGAAAGGAGCAGGCGCTAGCTGCGGGGACGCGGTGCTGGATGTTGGCTGCGCTTCATTGTGCTCTCGTCGCTTGTGTCCCGCGCTGCCGAAAGGCCCCGGGAACCAAGCCCGAGCAGACAGGCTGAACTGCAGGCGGCACAAACAGCTATGCAAATAGGGATAAAGCTGGGGAGTAGATCCAGTTCCATCGGTTCCCGTCTGCAATCGCCGTTGCCGACGGCCTTGTTCGCGCACCGGCCGCCAACGACGGCCCTCGTTGCATCAAGCTACATGAAATACATAGACTGAAGATAGCTCTTGAAATATTAGAATCCGCGACGCATCGAAAAGAAAATGAAAGCAAAACGGTAACAGGAGTTTGCACGATGTACACCGGAGGAACAACATGTGCGATCGGCGAAGCATTGCGTAAAGAAAGCCGAAGATCGAATAAGAGACGTAGGGTATCCTTTTCAAATGTTGGGAGACAATGTTAACATGTAGACAGAATAACAAGGTATTAAATATTCGGCAGATCCCACGCCTTGCGGCAACCGGTTTCATGCGAAGCAGTGAGCGAGGCTGCATTTTTTGTGTGTGTGTGTGTTGGGCTAAGCGTTACGAAGTGGATCGACGTGTTTTTCTAAGTGCAGTAGTTGTGTACACATCGTCGTCTTACCAGGCAATAACTATTTTGAAAAATGTCCGTTACGAAAAGTTTCATGACAGAGCGGGCGCAGCAAATTAAGAAAGAAAGGTACAACGCCAACTTGCCTCGAAGCCTGTTTTGGAAAGCAGAATAGAGGAACGCTTTTCTTATGGAGCGGTCGTAAGCATAAAAACTGGAAGCGCCTAATATGCGGGAAGTAGGACGATAAGAACAGATTGAAATGCAACTGTAATAACCAGTAATGATATTTTATAAAATTAGCAAGTTAATCGGGAGAGGCATTCGTGATACTTTCGTCGAGAGTACTGAAATTCGCTCATTTTAGTGAAAAAGAAAGTTTTGAAAGACTGAGCAGAAGTAGAGGTATCGATTTATAATTGTATGGAAAAGTTTCGCGCGTTTTGCACTTTGTTCGCGGCGCGGAGGTGTGTTTTTATCATAGAGCGGCTGGCTGACACCAGAGTACGTGGGATGTGCTTCTTTATATTGACTTCTTTCGTGATATTGTGTACTTTGTGTGGTCCGTTTAATTAGTGCTGCTCTGTCAAAGTTTGTCGTTAATTTTAGTATTGACTATGCTGTAAGAACCTGGGTGTTCTCATGGACTGCCACCCTGTATGTAATTTAATGAGTATCTGTGGCTTCAGTATCCCCAGTTTTCGTGTTTGTGGCATGACTTAGTTCTCATGTACTACTTTTTTGCTAAATTATGCAGGAAGAAATCAGCTGAATCCTTGCGTCGTCAATGAATCTGATGGACGGTCCGTCGTGGATGGTTTCCGGCGACTACGCTTCCTTCGTTTGTTGTGCATTCTTTTGCAGCATTCTGGGCTTCATTTCGACACGCTGCGCTTAAAACTTGAGCGCCGTTGGTTTCACGTGATCTGACTTCTGCTTTGTTTTTTGGTGGCCTTTTGCATATTTGTTTCTTGTATTGCTTTCCCAAATGCTGGCTCATGAACAGAAAACTGCAGCTTATTGTGAATAAATGAAATAATAAGAACTCACGTGTTCTCTTGACTTTCATCTGCTAGAGGTCTGTGGATAAAAGTACACAGTGACTCTGCAGTGTTTCGATGAGAATTCCCTTATGTAACCAACGCGTGACACGATCAGCATAGAGTGAAGAAACTGTAGCAGCGAAGCAAAGAGAAGAATACTCCCGATGCATCTCACTGAAATTCCGTCCGGACGGAGTAAGGAGATTCGTAAAATACTCCGGAGGTGACACGAAAAAACTCCGGATAGCCGGAGTGAAACAACGGCGAAAAATACTCCGAAGGTGCCACGCAGTCACTCCGGCCAGCCGGAGTGAAAGAACGGCAAAAAATATTCCGGAGGTGCCGCGCAAAAACTCCGGCCAGCCGGAGTAAAAGAACAGTGAAAAATACTCCGAAGATGCCACGCAATAATACCGGCCAGCCGGAGTGAAGGAGCGGCAGAAACACTCCGGAGGCGCCACGCAATAACTCCGGCCAGCCGGAGTAAATGCTTTACTCCGGAAGACCGGAGTATAAAAAACTCCGAATGGGGGGGGGTCGCTAGAGGACAAGCATTTTACTCCCACCTGGGAGTAATTTTTTTTTACAGTGTATCATCATTAAGGCGGTCGAAGAATAAGACGAAGAAGACGCGAGCGCGCACTCACCTTGGCGCGAGCGCGCGCTCAATATGTTACAGATGGCTATGGTAGGTTTTAGAAAGCGGACGGTCGCCTATGGAACTACGGACAAAGCCCAGCGCAAAAGTTGCTTCGCATCTAAAATGCAACACCTGTTGTTGAAAGTAACCGCTGCAGCGCGTGTGTTCCTCTTCGCTATTACTTGTTTCTTGCGTCGTTCTTATAACGTTTATTTTATTACACTGTCATTATATTATACCGCACAATAAGCTTTCGCGTACGCCCCGCCACGGTGGTCTAGTGGTTATGGCCCTCGACTGCTGACCCGAAGGTCGAGGGATGGAATCCCGGCCGCGGCGGCTGCATTTTCGATGTAGGCGAAAATGTTTGAGGCCGTGTACTTAGATTAACCCAAGGTGGTCGAAATTTCCGGAGCCTTCCACTGCGGCGTCTCTCATAATCATATCGTGGTTTTGGGACGTTAAGCCCCAGATATTATTATTAAGCTCTCGCTTACGCGATAAAGAAATCGCGCGCGTCGTCAAGGGAGATACTGCCGCGAAATCGCCCGTGAGTCGCAGTAGATGAAGTCGCGGTTTGGACTGCGTTGCACGCAGAGCGAGTATTGCTCCAGAACTCGACGGGCTATTTTTAAAAGCTGTCGTTGACGCGTCGTCAGACCAAAGTTTTCCTTTGACAGATAATATAAGGCGAACGGAAAAGTTTGCAGTTCAAAGAGGCCGCCATACGCAGAGCGCGCCAATCCGTTCTAGGTGTCACAGCCTTCCTTTTCGCGTCCACGCACACTGTGAAACGCAAGCAGAGAATTGCACGCTATAGTGGCATCCCGGCTTGCAGCCGGGAACCGGCGAATCGAAAAACCAGGGAGCAACAGTAACGGTTTAAGTTAAGGGAATATAAAAAGGAAATCAACCGCAAACCAAGTTGAAGCTGTCATCTTGCTACTTCCGAGTTTAAGTGAAACAATTTATTCGGACGCCTTCGTTTGGATTGCACGATTTTCCGAGTGACAAAAGGAGAGCCTGATATGCATGGCAGTCCCCGCGTGAGGTGTGGAATAAAATGTGAGCTTCCTTCTTCCTCTTCTTCGTCTTCTCTCTCTCCCATCCCTGGCTTTCAAGATTGGGCGCATGGAGGCAGATGCGCGTTTCCTCCTGAACGCTCAGTTTGGAAGGAAAGGGGCATGGCGGCAGCGTGCCGTTGACAGCTCCGGCAGCCGCCAGGATTTTGTTTCGGTCGATGCGAGCGGCCGGCCCTCCTCGACGCACGGCTCGCTTGACATGATGCGAAAACCATTGCTGAGGCTGATAGAGATTCGATAAAATATTTGAGCTGCATACGAAAGATGCGAATGCAATAGATGCACGACAGAATTGCATAATGATATAAAATTCTTATACAACGCTTCCGGTAATGAGGGGCGAAATTTCTTTCGGGGGGAAGGGGAGGGGGAGTGTGGTAAACACCATTAACGTATATTCGTGCGTGCGTTTGTATGTGTGCCTGTATGCATGCTCATGGAAAAATGAAAAATTTCGGAGTTGGGAGCTTAATCCCCCCCCCCCTAAAAAGATTTCTGGCTACTTTTCTCATTGCCGGAAATATTGAATAAAAATTTTATATAACTATACAATTCTGTCAAGCATCTGTTGCATTCGCGTCGATTAAGGGGGTGGGCGGAAGGGTCAACTCCCCTCCACCCCGGTCCTTTGACTACGTCATCACCACTAATGTCGGATTTCGTTATTTTGGGTAACTCACTCAGCTCGTCTATCTATCTATCTATCTATCTATCTATCTATCTATCTATCTATCTATCTATCTATCTATCTATCTATCTATCTATCTATCTATCTATCTATCTATCTATCTATCTATATGTCTGTCTGTCTGTCTGTCTGTATATCTATCTATCTATCTATCTATCTATCTATCTATCTATCTATCTATCTATCTATCTATCTATCTATCTATCTATCTATCTATCTATCTATCTATCTATCTGGATGGATCGATCTGCCAGTCATTGAATCAATCAATTCCTAAACTCAAAAGCTACAAGTTACACAGGAAAGCACGTGTAAAAATACTGACAACCTAAAGCAAAGAGGAAGGTTGTGTGCAGGAGTTCGAGAACAAAACCGGTTTGCGCAATTGCTCACGTGGGCTTAGTTGGCAGCCAAGCGCAGGTGCGTTACGACGCAACCGGCCATAAAAAACGAGATTATAAAACGCGCGGAGGCTCTCTTGTGCGTTTTATGTATTTGTTCAAATCATGATCGCAAAAGCAATAAAAAGGTCCCGCAATCGCGTGGAAATGCCGCATGCCACGCGGTCGACGCTGCCCGGACGGTGTCATCATATCGCATCCTTGTGGGCACCGGCGTAGAAGCGTCAAAGAGCGATAAAAAAAGAAGCGTACTTAATCAGCGAGACGAAGATCGAGAGTTGATAAGGGAGTTGAACGTCGCGCCAGGAATGTGAAATACGCGCGCGGCGAAAAGCAAATTTGCCGCATAAGCCAGCCGGACGATGCATCATGAAGAACGGCAAAGCAGAGGCTTAATATTAAAAGGGAAAAGGAGTCGCGAAAGTCGAGTGAGAAACAGAGTTGGCGGAGGCGACGACGGTGAGAACGCTGTGCCAAATAAACGAATAAATAAATAAATAAATAAATAAATAAATAAATAAATAAATAAATAAATAAATAAAAGAAGATCGACTAACTCCGCAGAGAAAGATATATATTCACAGGGTCCCTTACACATTTGCCTAAGACGACTCGAAGGCGAAAGCCACCTTCTTTTTCTCCTCTGTTGATTGCATTGATCCCCTCCCCCCTCCCCCACCCCCCTCCGAAAGCTTTCTGCTATCATGATTTTGCATTGCCTCCAGGATCGGAGGCATTGTGAGCTTTCTGCACCTCACCTGGTTTTGCATTGCCTCTGTGATCGGCCCACTCTTGACCAAGCGACGATGTCCTGTGATGACTTCATCGTGTGACGTCGCGATATGTGACGTCATAATGATGTCACTAATTTTGGCGATCTATGACGTCATGTCGACGTCATACGTGGGCGTCATCACGTGATTACGATTTTTTTTTTTCATCATTCGTGCCGACACCGACGGTCGCGTTTGATGATGCATCTAAGGCTTTCGCCTTAATAATACGTTATAGACAGATGACAGCATCTGTCGTTGTTCGGCGTGTACGGTGTTGAGTGGAGTGGAGAAGAAAAGGATGGATAGAGCGCGCCTTCGGTTAGACTGTCTCACTCATAAGAGACAGGCTGAGCTTACTTCAACGAAGAGTAAAGTTAAACTAGAATAATAAAACAGAGTTTCGCACGCGCAAATATCAACACGTATGATAGAAAAGTAAGACAAGGAAAAAAAAAAACGAAAGGATAACAATAATGATGCCGACGAGTTAGAGTCATGGCGTAAATATTGTCTCCGATATACTTCAATGTCAGCAAAAAGTCAAGTTTGAAGAATTATACAATCTGACAATAGCACCCTAAACCTGTAGCTTAGTATTTTATACTGAAGCAGCGTAAACGAGCAGCGTTAGACGGAAAAAAAGCACTTTAAGTTTTTTTTCTTTTAGCTTTAAGAAGTTATACCGCTAATGTGTAACGCACAAACTATTCATTTTTAAAACCCTTTCCTTCAGAACGTGAATTAATTCTTTACGCAAGGCACCGTCCGATCTATGGCCTATCCCCCGAAGTGGGTTGCGCCAAGTGCCTGAGGAACAACAAGTATAGCATCGTCCTTGTTGTTTGCGTTGCAGCACTTCAATATAAAATGGAGGCGTAGCAACCAGCCCAGTTTCGACCTTGCTCAGCTGTTCTTTTTTCAGGGTATAAAGACGGACAGCCCGGCAACATGCAGACTATGTTCCAGTCCACTATCGCGATTTTTATAGCAGATGTGGTGAATAAAAAATTCGGCAGATCCCACGCGTTGTGGGAATCGGTTTCATGCGAAGCAGTCAGTATAGTACATCTACGCTGTACTTTATCGCTTTGAGCCAAGCGTTAAGAGGTGGATCGACGTTTTTTGTAAGTGTAGTAGCAATGTGCGCATCGTGGGCTTGCCAGGCACGTCGACAACACTGGCGTTGAAAGGGTAACATATGATGCGACGTAACCTCAGCTCTCGCGTTAGAGTACATACGTCAGTATTATCTAAACTAAGTGCCCTTTATGGTGCAATCATGTGAAGATGGCACGTAACTTTTGTTAATGTATTCCACCCGTGTTGACCAATGCTTCAATACAGCTTGCTGAATCATAGGAATACAAATGTAATGTTTGTTAGACTGCTAAAGCGGAGCCAACACTAGAAGCAGAGACGTTAATCTGACATGACGCCTGTATCGTAGGAGTACATACGTAGCGTTTATTGCTTTCTTGTAAAATTAGATAGCCAGCACCACAAACACAACTGACGTTGCACCGACATTACGCCTGCATAGGCTGTTTTTACAAACCAGTTTATAGACCTGGCGTGGCTCTGTGGTAGAATACCTGATTGCCACGCAGAATGCTTGGGTTCGATTCCTGCTGGGATCCTAATTCTTATTCTTTCCATTCGTCGGGTCAACGCTTCCGATGTCAGTTTTTCTTAACGCTCTCTTATTTACATTACGAATGTCTGTTCTCGTCGTTCCTGGGTCGATATAAACTGTCAATCACCTGTGGCGCATACCCGTACACCACGGCCCGTGATAAACGGGTATGTGCCACACGTATCTGGAGGAAAGGGTTTGACGACGTACGCGACAGGATTTTCACGTTATTCATGTCATGACTTGACAGTCATATTCGTCAAATCCTCTTATCCTCCCGTGCCAATTTTGGTCTACACCAAGTTAAGGAGGCGATCATGAGAGCACCCAGACGTAGGCGGCTAGATAGATAGATAGATAGATAGATAGATAGATACGTAGATAGAAACGCTCAAAGTGCCAAAGGTTCGCTAAGAAATGCTTCGCATTTAAAAGTATGAAAATAGTGGATGAATTATATTACGCCACTGCAATTCTTATATGCTTGTGTGCCCACCATGACAGCTTAGCAGATAAGGTGATGTCCTAGGCTCTAATACGGCCACGGCGGCTTCATTTCGACGGGGGAGACATGCAATTCAGAACACCCGTGCACTTAGATTTAGATGCACGTTAATAGACCCTAGGTGGTCACAATTAATCAAATGTCCCCGACTACGTGGTGTGCCACATAATATCGTATCGTTGTCTCGGCATGTAAGACCCTAAATCTGTAATTATTTTTTGTGTTAGTGTTTACCACTCTTTCCGTGTACTTGCATGCGAGTTCCTCTTTTTTTTTTCATGCCGTGTTTCTTTGAGCCCTGTATTATTTGTTTTTAACTTTAAATGCATGAACCGGTCCATCCATATCGGTCAGTATGCTACGTTCCGTGTTTAGTGCATCGATGGCTCTATGCATCTGGGCTAGCAACTGTCTTTACGCGGCTGCTGACCTAGGAGATTAGTCGCGCTTTAGCACATGAATAAAAAGAATCAAAATCGTGGCATAGGGAACCCAAGCACAATTGGATTGAGCCCCCAAGTTGGGGGGCTCAATCCCAACTCGAATTTGAAGGGCGAAGCTCCTTAGCTTTGTCGGTGTCCGTGACGCTACACAAAACCGAACTGAACACCTGCGCAACGAAAAACGAAAACTAAATGAAGGGAAAACGGAATCCAGAACACAAGACGCTGTAGAATTATAAGTTGCGATTACGATTACGATTATGAAGTCTCAGATAAGAGCCATATGTAGCACTCAAAACACTCCTGAAATATCTTAATAAAAATGAAATCGAATAATAATTAAAGGCACTATGTTCCCGAAATCAACAAATCTGGCTATCACAATTCTGAAGGATGTGTACAATAGGATGCGGAAAGTGTCGTGCCTGACAATTTGACCATTGGCTCTCCATTTCAAAACTGTGCCATCGTGTCATTTCGTATATAGAACATACCTATTTATTCAACGTCTTGCAAGAACTCCGTTTTCCTGCCCAGTTCATCCGCCCCAATTGTGCTATGTATGCTAACTCCGAGAGTATACCTTTCCTCGATTCGCGCGAAAGCCGCCCATTCCAGGTTACACGAGGAAAGTGCGTCAGGGTTGTCCTCTCTCCCCCGTGTTATTCTTCGTTGGTTTAGAACCCTTTTTAAGGGCTATCGAACGAGATCCACAGATTCGTGGCTTACCTCTCCCTGGCCGCACTGAAGTTAAGGTAACTGCCTATGCCGATGATATTACTCTGTACATACACAACGAACAGTCACTGTAGCACGTGCTGAATACCTTTTCCCGTTTCGGTGCGATTTCCGGTGCTCGTTTAATCTTGTCAAAAAGTCAGACTTTCTTCATTGGAAACCCTGCCGGACGTATTAACATCACGTTGTCTTTACAATGGTCCCCCACCATGGAGATACTAGGTGTCACTTACAATGCTTTCGGTATACAGGAGAATATCTGGGCATCTGTTATGCAAACTCTAACACAAAACATAGACGCTGCTAAGCACTTCGATTTTCCCCTTTTAGAACGCCGGTACTGGTCGCGATCGCTCTACCTCGGCAAATCTTGGTACTTATGTCACACCGTCAAACCCCCGCTCCGCGTTTCACAGAAAGTTCAGCGTTTAATCACCTCGTTCTTCTGGTCTGGCGGTACGGAATTATTATCGCGCCCCACGTTAGCGCAACCGCGCAGCCGAGGAGGTTTCGCGTTCCCCGACGTGGCCGTTACGGCTTCCATCCTGTCCCTCCGCACTTTATTGCGCGTTTTAAATAATGATGGTACGCTAGCGCAGACACTCGCGCATTACCACCTAGGCCCATCCCTATGTGTTCCAGTGCCCTCTGGTCCTATCAACTGTGGCCCCCAGTCCTCCCATTTACCGACTGTGTATCGTGCCCGCCTAGCCTTCCACCGCCGTCTAGAGATTACATGCCCCGAAATTGATGTAGCCGAAGCAAAAGTGACGGACACAATGGCCGCCCTTGTGCAGCCTTTGGTACCCCGACACCGGCATGCGGTAATGGGTCGCCCGTGGAAGCACATGGCCGCAGCAGCGTTGCCGGGTCACCTTCATGACTTTGGCGATTGGGCTGGTGCTTGCTCCCCACTCGAGATCGGCTAACGATGGCAGGTGGTACGCACCTCAACTTGCCCCAACTGCGTCATGGTTGAGACCAACGGACATGCGACGACCGAATGCGTGGTCGCCCGACTTTTTTGGCGTGCGGTCCATGCTGATTTTCGTGGACAGGGTGTCCGAGGGTTCGTGTCCGGCGGCCGGTTCCCACGAGGGCGCTTCGCGGCACTCTTACTAGTTGCCGGCCTGTTCAGCCTTTGGCGCAACCGCTGCGAAGCCGTCGCTGGGAATTGCCGCCGACGTGCTTTATGGCTGATATTGGGGCGCATGAGGCGTTAGATCCTCGCGTTCCTCTCTGAGGAGCTTTTCTTCTTGGGGGAGCGCGAGTTTCTGCGCTATTGGTCATGCTCTTTTGTCGGCGTTGGGCATGTCCAGCTTATTTTTCGGGCGACATGGTGCTAGGCCGCACCGTTGATGTGCTTGTCTCCTCGCCCTTTCGATCTGTGTGTTCGCAAACTTGGTATTTCATGTCCTGGTGAATCTACCACCAAGTTGATGTACACGATGGAGGAATAATAATATCTGGGGTTTAACGTCCCAAAACACACGATGGAGGAGTATGTACACCTATCCTTATTGTGTCAATTGGGAGCTATGTGCGTTCTTTCTTATGTTGATCAGACTTCTGCTGTTCGCCCTATGCGAAAGTGTCAGCTTTTGCGATGTACGATGGTGAAAATGTGAATGTATCCCTGAACAATGATATGTCAGCATAATTTATGCTCTGTACAAAGTATAAATAATTTTTTTTCTAAACAGTAGCATTTTATCGCCACGCTCAGCAGGTTTGCCCGCCGGCTCCGTTGCAGCTGTAGGCCGATAAGTTGGCGGTGGTTTCTTGGCCCGCGTGAGCCAGTTGGCGCGCGTGACGGTGCAAGTTGTAGCGAGCGCGGGCCAAGAAACCACCGTTAACTTATTGGCCTACCGCTGCAACGGAGCCGCCGAGTCGCGGCCGCAGCTGATTTCGTTCTCTCAAACCACGGCTGAGAGCAGCACGTTCGCTGGCGCGCGAATGCGCTAGTCACGTGGTTCTTTTTGTATTTCGTGGGCTTCCCTTGCAGCTTGGAAAAAACGGTATACGTGAGACTTTCTTCATCGCAAATAAGGCAATGGGGATTTCTGATGACGCTCTCGAACTTTGCAAGTCGTATTTCTTGCCTGAAGTCAATATTTAGCAATTTAGTTAAATAATCCTAATTAACAAATTAGTTAATTGCAAAACAAAAAATGCCTAGTGCGCAAGGTGGCTGTCAGCAATTTGTAACTGATTCCACTCGCCTGCTTCTAATATTGTATTTTTTAACCATTGGCTAAAGATAGCTGGGACGCCCTGAATACATCGTCATGTACATTGCATATACTGTGATAAGTGTGCGTATACTAGTTCTTTGTAGCATAGAGTTTCTTACAATACTTACTAGAGGGAACTCTGGCGCTAGTGTCTATGGGAGCTGCAACACATGGCGCTTCAGCCAGCATGGGAATGATGGGTAGTACACGGATTTGTCTAAACTTCGTTTTTTCGGCTCCGTTTGGCTCCGCGTCGCCTGCATCCGCTTTGTCGCAAAACGAAGTTCAGCAAAAGTCAGCAGTTCTACTTCACCACTTTAACTTTTTTAGGCTCACCAATTCAAATCGGGTCACGGAGTTCACAACAATTCATTCTTTTATCCGAAAGAAAACCGAAACACAGCAATAAACAAAGCCACAAGTGCGTTCGAAGCCCGCAAGTACGAAGACTAGGCAAATCCCTGTACTACCCATCATTCCCATGGTGGCTGAACGATCGCAGCGCCAGAGTCCCCTCTAGTTAATTTTATGAAACTCTATGCTTTGTAGCATGCATTAGGGACACCCTGTGGACTTCGACATTTCAGTTGAGGGGGGTTCGGGCCGTCTGCCCCAGGAATCGCAGCAGCCGATGCAAAAACTCAAATATTTATTCTATCAGAAACATTAACAGAAAACAAAGAAAACGCCTGCACTCATGGGCCACGACACCGCCCACTAACCTACGCCCCGCCGGTGGGCACACCGCGCGTGTGTACGCCGGTCCGTCGCTGACTGTCCAGCCGGCGCGTTGGCTGCTCCTTTTGAAGCCAGTGTCTGTGCCACGCGCATCGTCGGTGCGCAGCACGTGCGGTGCCAGCCGCGCGATGAGCGTGACTCCAACACAGTTGAAACGTTTTATGTATATTGTGCTTAGTCATTTGTGTATGTTAATGTTCTTGTTGCACGGACACTGTTTGCAAGTGTTCGTAACGTCCTACGATGAAATAAACTTTTTCTAAACACTTAGACATTTGTATATGTTACTGTCCTTGATTACGACACTGTACCCAAGTGTCAGTATATAGCATCCTTTTTCTAAAAACACAAAGCAGTATTAATGAAGGGAAAACTGAATACAGAACTCAAGAGGATATACGAATTGTAACAAGAGGATTAAAATGGAAGAGCATTAAAAAGGAACCAAACAAATACACTTGTATGTATATACACTTTATGCCACGCAATTTACATTCGCAGTGGACACGTGCGGGTGACGTACGGTGACATACCGGTACGATACCCAGTGCTTCGCCACTCGTCATGATTCACATTAGTGAAGATGCGATGATTTTGTCTCAAGTTTGCACGTGTATATATACACGCACGTGTACAAACACACGTACGAACATAACATGAAGGGACGTGGTTGAACCCCACTGTGCATGCGCGAACACCTCCACACACCTCCTCTCCCACTTGCACCCTCTCCCACGTCCCACTTCCCCTCCCCTGTCTCCTACCCCTTCCCCCCCACTTTCTTCCTCCCTCTCTCCACCCTCTCTTCCTCCCCCTCTCCCCTCTCTCTCTCCCACTTTCTCCCTCTCCTCTCCCTCTCTCTTACGTTCTTCCTCTCCACTTACCCTCCCCCTCTCCCCTTCCCTCTCTCCTCTCTCTCCCCTTCCCTCTCTCCTCCCCCTCTCCACTTCCCCTCTGAAACGCGGGCTCGACATGCCGAAACGCTGCTTCGCATCGCCTAAGGTCCCCTTTAGCGGAGATGGTGTGATTTTTTACGCCCACTTTGCCACCTAAAAAGTACGATGAAGACGCATCGTGACTTCACAATCCAGGTTCAGATACATCGAGCACAGCTCATTCTTATCACAGATTCAGTGCGGCGCATCTGAGACGCGGTGCGCGAATGCCGCAGCTGCCAACGGATAATGTTTTTGATATATGTGCATATGTTGAGTGAACGAGCGGTCCTGTCGTACACTCGAATGCATTTGGTATCCAGGATACAGTCATTGCAGAAAAGGACTTATAAAAGGGCGCCCAGGAAATATCTGATACATCGTGATCAATAACCGAGAACGAGAGTCTCGGCGTGTTTATTCGAATCACAGGCCGAGATAACGACCTCAGATAAAGAGAGAGATGTTAGAATTAAATATAGGTAGGTATACAAGAACCAATATCTGGTTTGCTACCCTTCACTGGGAGTGGGAAAATGGACGAGAACGATGAGAAGAGTGGGAAGCAGATCCCACGTTTACAATCACTCCTGGTCACAGCAGTTTGAGGCTTGCAGCATATTTGTCTAAATATCGAATACGAAACTATAGGGGGTGAACAATATATGTGTATCTAAGCATCGAATACGAAACTATAGGTGCCAGCTCAGTGGGGGCCTCCCTTCCTGCAGTGTGCGCACGCACAGGCATCCATTTTCGAGGCACTCATTTTTGATGGCAGGCATTCATTATTGAGTACATGCAGCGCTTCACTTTGCTTTTGAACTGAAGACGGCAAACAAACAAACAAACAAACAAACAAACAAACAAAAAACAGAGCATACGTCTTGATAATTTTGATCGTGCTTGTGCTTCCGTGCTAGAATACACGTGCTGTTTGGTAGAGCGCGCCCATGATAGGCATGCGCAACGTGTGTTCAACAAAGTTACACTTTTCCTGCAATGGAGTGGTGGGATGATTGTCTGATGGTGTGCTTCAGTTGGGGGGGGGGGGGGTGCATTTCGACAGATACCTAGGCCAAGCGATTGCCGACCTCGGCAGGCAGTGTGATTTTGCCTGTATTGTATTACGCAAGGGGATGGAAAAGGACTGGAACAGTAAAATAAACGCGCTTATACGTTATAACCCGAACTGATCAGAAACAGTACCAGAAAGACAGTTACAATGATTATAAGAGAAAATACACACGGTTGCATATAGATCGCCTAACTACAGAACACTGTTTATTTGCTGGGCAACGAAGACAGAGAGGGGAAATGTGACCGCCACCAAACACTACAGTCCCCCGCAACTGTACAAGTCATAACTGCCTTGCAGATAACGAAGACGAGAAAAAGTTATTTATTTCGTTTCGATATATGTTCAATAAATAGTACCGTCATTTTCGCTGCATAAGGCGCGGACATTCCGAGAGTGGCACTATTACCGTATTTACTCGAATCTAGGCCGGTCCCGATTCTAAGCCTACCCCCAAAATTTGCAAGGCCAGAAAAAATAAAGCCTAATCATTGTGCTCGAATCTCAGCCGACTCCCCCCCCACCCCCCCCAACTTTCGCACATCGTTTTTTCTAAAAAAAAAAACATAGGCTTAGATTCGAGTAAATACGGTAATTCTTGAACAAAAATGTGAAATTGGTACCCATACCTTTGCAAACTATCTCGCAAGCGCTCGCGCCGTGGAACTAAGTAAGCCCTTGAAACGTCGTACGCGTACGCACTACGCACCTCCAACATTCAGCGATGCGGGGATAGAACAGACGCGATTTTTGAAAAAGAAAAATGATACGGACGGTCCTGTGTTCTCGCACGGGGGCCCGAGTAACCGATGCTCGCGTCCTGCATTATGGATGACCTGGACCGAAAGGAGAATGGGCCGATATCTCTGTGCGGCTCACTCACAAACACACACAGAAACAAGCAAGCGACTCATATATACGAGCGGGCCGAGAAAGCCACCGTGCCCCTTCGCGATCTGCGCGTGCGTCACCGAAGGAGTTGCGACATTTATTATCCTGTTATGCGCCGCCTTCCTTTCCGAGCCTTTCTTGGACTCTTCTTTTCCTTCGATTTCTTGTTTACGGCGACAGCAAAGGATGCGATTTAAGACTTGAGAACGAAGGGTTAAGAATTGCATAGAGATACGGGAGTATCACGATTTTTTTTTTGCCTTTTCTTTCCCTTTTAATACCGCATCGACCGTAAGCGGCCTCCAGTGTACGGCAATACGCGGAGGCGGTTGACAAATGAAAAATCGACCCGTGCGTGTTGTTCTTGTAACTTTTTTTTGTTTTTGTTTAGTTTTCACATATGTCGCTGGTTTGCGGTGCGCAATGTCGCCGCCAGCGCTGTGGCGCTCGGCTGATACGAAGCGCACCTGCCGTTGACTCGCGGCCTGCGATAAATAAAAAAAATATTTAAAAAAAAACAGTCGCAGCAACCACGTATATACAACGGCACTGACGGTGGAGAAACTTCTTTTTTGTTTGTTTCTTGTTTTGTTCGGAAAAGCAGGTTTGCAAAATCGCCGCATTGCAGCAGCTCGCGGACTTCGATAGGTGCTCAGGTATGGAAGATAAAGAGTCGATTTTCTGCCGCCGCGTTTTGAAATGAAATGAACCTGCTTCGAGGCGCTACAACAGCGTGTCCTAACGTTTAATAAATAAAAAGTACGATGCCAAGGTGCAAGGAATCCGAGTTACGAAGTCTGAAAATGGCTATTTCGCGTCTGTACGACGGCTACTTGATGGTAAAGGAGATACAGTAGCTCGGAGGACGAGGAAAAATGCGTCGAACGTAGGTGATTAATCATCGTGACCGGATGTTGCGAGCTCTTTACGGAAAAAAGAAAGAAAGAAGAGGAATGAAGACAAAGCAAAGGTGAGTGATGCTTAAACCCATTCACGTCACGTGTATAGCTGCGGACCCGTCAAAACGCCCAGGGAACACTTTGTAGGACAGTCTATAGTTGTCGCTGTTACGACCTTGCGTTTTGCTCTACATGCAGGGTCTTCGATTTGTGCGCCACGCCAGCGTGGTCGTATGCAGGGTACATACGAGCACTCATTTGTCCCCTGTCCTGTGTCCTTTTTTTTTGCACGCGTTGAAATTTCACCATGAAGAGTAACCAACCCGCCCAACTTTCAGTTCTTCAAAAATAGTTCTCAGTTATGACCGCCTGTGCATAAGCCATGAACACTGTTGTTCGTGCGCGCGGATAACCTCATTGTTTTCTTTCTTTCTTTCTTTCTTTCTTTCTTTCTTTCTTTCTTTCTTTCTTTCTTTCTTTCTTTCTTTCTTTCTTTCTTTCTTCTTCTTTCTTATTTCTTTCTTTCTTTCTTTCTTTCTTTCTTTCTTTCTTTCTTTCTTTCTTTCTTTCTTTCTTTCTTTCTTTCTTTCTTTTGCAGTAATGAAACTTTACTGTGCCGCCTCAGGCTTAAGGGTGTCCCTTACTAAACGCCACTCCTCATTGGAATGATATAGACGTACTAATCTGTGACTCGTGGAGCTCTCATGAGAACAATCGAACACATATTATGCCTCTGCCGTCGTTGTGAGGTCGAACGGGTTCATCTCCAGACTTGCGCTAAACCACTTATGCCATAATAATTTGATCAAACTGGGGTTTTATTTGCCCAAACAGCATCGTAGGTACATTTCGACCACCCGGGGCACGCTACCGGGTACCTGAATCTAAGTACACAGTTGCTTCGCGTTTTAGGGGCGAAGCTCCTTAAGGCGGCACCCGTTCGTCCCTCGTAGTTGTCGTAGTCGTAGTGCGTAACCAGTCGTAGCGCTACTACCAGATCTTGACCTCCAAGGTGGTGCCGGTGGGCGATTTTTCCTGTGCGTTGTTGAACAATAAAAAAATCGCAGCGTGCGCGTTAACTAAAGCCGAATTCTTCTGTCTCTCATTCCCCATTAGCCGCCATTGGCATGTTCCAGTAGGAAACGTTAGTAGAAGTAGAAGTGTAAGTGTTAGCTAAAAGCCCACTTCTTCTGTCTCTCATTCCCATTAGCAGCCATTGTTTACCTCCAAGGTAGTGCCTGGTGAGATTTCTCCTGTGCGTGATTAAACAAAAAAAATTTTGTTCAAAACGCCGTTGATTGATGAAATAAACCAACGAAAGACGCCAGATGTTTTCTAAAAGCAAAACGATAGAACGCCAGATGTTTCTAAAGCAAAACGAAAAGACGCCAGCTGCTTAACGAAAGACGCCAGATGTTTTGTAAAGCAATGGTTTTCTAAACAATGAAAATTCACAGCGTACATGTAAAATTAAAGTGAGCTGCAAGTCGTCATAACTCATCGAACCTTTAGTATAAACGCGCCCGATCTCACGTCGGTGATGATGTACTGGGCAGAATTCACGGAAGATTCACGGTTTACCGATGAACCTCCGCAGCTTCGCCCACTCATCATTATTCACTCCGTGGATATGCTGTGATTTTTTTCCTATAAGCCTACAATGGGGGCTCGTTGGTAGCACTTCATCTTGTGACGCACTAGCGAGGAAACGAAATGCACATGCAGTTTGATCTGCATCTCAACCTGTCTGTGTCTTTCGTTTCCTCGGTCTTTGCGAATTCCTGGCAGCGCGTAGTAAGATGGATGCGTTTTGCCCCCATCGAAACGCAGTCGTAGTGGCCGGGAATCGAACCCGTGTATTGAAGCTTAGTAGCGTGACACTTTGCTCTTTAAGGTATACCATGAGGGCAGGCCGTGCGGAAGCTGTCTACCGGGACATCAGAGAAACATCAGAGGACATCAGGACCCCGCACCTCCACCACGTATGAGGTCTTGGTAGGGCAGACGTTTATTTGGCCCGAAGACCCGGCAGCGAACAGGCACGATCAACCCACACTGATGGTGATGATACACGACGAAGATGAGGATGCATAACCAAATGCATCATGATGATGATAATGTACACATGAAGAAGATGTGCATAATAAATGCCCACACAATATACGACGACCTCGCCAGGTGTGTATACGCGACCGTAAAAACGACGAATGATAGCCTCCGGAGCGCTCTCTATCGAAACGCCGTAAACCTTTCGGAAACAGGGCCTTTCATCATGCTCATACGTATCAACCGAGCTGACAGTCGAGCGTGAGGACGCTTTCCAACTAAACGCGTTTACGAGGACACAGGAAGAAACACGAACACCGCTGAACTTGCAATTGAAAGTCCGTTGATAGTTTTTCACATTTTTATAACAGTAGACAGCCAATGCACTGCTCGCTCATTATCCGTTTTTTCTTGCTTTTGTTGTTCACCCAACAATCCCTTCCCCACCTACTCCCAACCTGCAGCCGAGAGCCTTCCTCTCCTACGAAATAAAGGTTCAATTCATTCATTCGTCTTAATGGATCTTTGGCTGAAACCCTTCTCACGATGAACGACCAACTAGCTCAGTCAAACCCTATTCTCCTGAACAGCGGAGGTCAGCGCGTTGTATTCTGGCTACTTCGTCCAATTATTTGTGTTAACCGACAAAACAAGCGAATAATGCTATTTGGCGAATTTTTCGCAGGATATCAGAGACCCAACTTATAACGATCTCTTTTTATCCTATAAGAACGTTTGTCATTTACTACACTTGGCTTCGCTGGCATTCTCTAAACCACACTCAAGCAAATACTCGAGTGAGGCGCATTGTAAGTGCAGGTTCTAGATAGTGACTAAGCCCGATTTCCCGCCACCGCATCCAAGGTGCTCAGTCGCCGTAAAACACTGTTCCATTCCAGGCAAAGCGTCAAGCTTCATAATTCAAGTAAAACTGCTTGCCGGCCTAGTTGGAACGAATTCATTGTGGTACTGGCGCGAAAACAAACAGGGACGTTTGTTTCCGTGTGTACACCTTTCTTCGTCCCCGTTTGTTTTCGCGCAAGCGCCACAATGACTTCATAATTTATTCAACGTCACGAACATCACATAGCGGCGAGACGTATCAATCGCAAACTACTTTGCACGCTGTCATCCTCCGAAATGTCATTCTTCGAAATCGCGCAGCAGTGGTAAGGTTTTATTCATTCAAGATTGATTTTATTCTCGGTTATAGAGAAATATAGTGCACACCAGAACGGGATCGCACGGAAGAGCATTACATGAAAAAGAAAATTATTTCGTTCGGCAAAAAGAGTAGACAATTTCGATAGAGCAGAGGAGAATCATGCAATACTAAACGAGAACAATAAAGCAGACAAGCAAGACACTATCTGTACCTGCAGAGACACTAAAGTACAGAAGCGATCGATCAATCAATCAATCAATCAATCAATCAATCAATCAATCAATCAATCAATCAATCAATCAATCAATCAATCAATCAATCTGATTGGCGAAGGCGAGTGATGATTATGACGGCTCAGGCCCGTAGCCAGGAATTCTTTTCGGGAGAGGGGGAGGGGCACTTGCTGAAAACCTTGACTATTCGAGAAAAACACCTATTTTCATAATTTATTTTTGGTAAAAACACCTACTTCACCAAAATTTCGCTCCCCCCCCCCCCCCCCCCCAGGCTACGGGCCTGTGACGGCTCATACAAACTCTTTCACATGTATTTGCATCAGTTATGTTTTCCACGCGCAAGATGAACACACACACACACCGTCTCTGACCCACCGTGCATGGTAGCTTAGCACGTATATGGTGTCGCGTTACTAAGCTCGAGGACGCAGGTTCGACTCCCGGTTACGGCGGCCGCATTCTGATCGGCGAGAAATGCAAAGAACACCCGTATGCTTAGATTTAGGCGCCCTTTAAAAAACACCATGTGGTCGCAATTATTCCGGTGTCCCACACTACGGCGTGCCTCATAACCATATCGTGGTCGTGGCAAGTAATACCCCAGCAGTTATTATAACCGCCATTCGATTACCCTTTATTTTTCTTCAGCGGATAAGACCTGGGTGCGCCTTGCACGTAGAGCTTCGCATACGCGTTCTTCACACTCTAGATTAAAAAAAAAAAGGCGTAACTGAAGCGACCATCGATATGCGGTCCATGCACTAGAGAAACGGAGAAACGGCTAAGCGTATAGGGCATAGATGAAGAATAATTGTGGCAGAGAGACACCCGATCGCTCATAAGCGACGCGACACTTTCATTTTTTTTTCTTCTCTCCCGTCTTTCTTCTGGCAAAAATATCGCAGTAATTACCGCGCGACAGCTTCTGCGCTCGATTGATCATTGAAGGATCGTTCCGACACGCGTTCCGCCGGCAATGCACTCCGTGGGGTCGTGGCGATAAGCTGTGTACGATAAAGGCACGTAATCCAGAGAAAAGAATGACAGCATCATGCCTGCATGGAACACCATTTGTTTTTATCGGATGGACATTGTTCGGAGAAGATGCTTATTTATTTTTTATCAGTGAAGAAAAAATAACGATTGGCAATTTAACAGTAAATGTCACAGAGATGCGTAGTATTACTTCGAATTACCTGTAGTTAAAGTCAAGCATTTCGATAGCCAGCATTAGCGAACAGAGCTGGTACTATGTGAGTAAGTGCGGTATGAGCCAGATACAAGTTACCGTTCGGCTTCACGCCAACTCGCACAGTTATTTTTTTTCCTTTGCACATCGTAATGCTGGAGCATAAAAGAAAAAAAAATGCATATAGGCGCATTTCCTGCGATGGCGTGTGCAGAGCCTCGTGCGACATCGAATATCGCTTAAGCGACCGATCCAACTTGTAGTACGTACTATACTACATATCACATTATTTTTGCTTCACGGGAGCCGCCATCTTAGGCTTTTATGCGATGGATTTCTCCATTTTGTATGTACTGACGTCAAAGTAACAAGCGTCATGAAATGCCGAATGCGTCAGTGCAGGGTTTTTTTTTTATTTTTCTTTCACTCGTGGGAGTCTGCTGCACCCAGTACTGTTTATTTGGCTGCTACAGATACAAAAACGGCCGGGTTAGCAGACCAAGCAGATGGCCATCCACAGAATAGTCAACTCATCCGCACGCTGAGCCAGTCCAACGATGAGCCGAGAAGAAAAATCGCAATAGAGGCGCACATTCCGCATGGAAAAAATTGCATAACAGGCAACGGACATCCCTCGCCACGTCACGTTATTTCGTCGCTAACCACGGCAGACATGTTCCATGCAGCGCGAAAAGACGAAAGAGATGCGAGTCAGCCCTCATCCTCGGCATCCTGTTTCGAAGTATTCGTGCTTTCGCGCTGCACCGAACGTGTTAACGTACCAACTAGTCCAACTTTCGATCCTTTTGTAAGAATATAGCTGCTGGCGTCAGGAAAATTTGCAGCGAAGTACTACACACAGCGCTTGACGCGTGGCAACGTGGATGCGGCGTACGCGCTCGTCTCATTCTCTGGGAGGTTCGTTTCCGCTGATCGATGGAATCTTTTTCACCCGGCGAAATAGGATTCCGGGAAAAGAGACGACCGACGCCGCAGCGGAGCTCTTCTTTCCGGACGTTTCGACGTTTCAACTCGGTCATCCGTTGCGCCGCCTCGTTTTACCGACTATGGAGAGTGGTGGTCACGTGGTAGCCGCTACTCGAGCCCCGAGAATGTCATTTCATCCGGGATACGAGATTGAATATCACCGCGCACAAAGGGCAGCAGTCCGCGGTATACCGGACTATTACGGAATCCATCTTATTTTCCTTTCTCATCTTCAAACGCCGGGGAAGCGTTTTTCAGTTACTTTTCTGGCCATTCAGATGGATTCACTGAATTACCGCTTAGAGTCAGGCAAAACTGAAAAAAAAAGCTTTTTTTGTTTCTTTCTTTCTTTTTGTATTATTATTATTACTACTACTACTACTACTACTACTACTACTACTACTACTACTATTACTACTACTACTACTACTACTACTACTACTACTACTACTACCACCACCGCCACTACTACTACTACTACTACTACTGCTACTACTACTACTACTACTACTACTACTACTACTGCACTGTACTGTGATGTGTCAGTCATCTTCACGAATTTTACAACGAAGTGGCGGGCAGGCGCTATAGAAAATGGTAGTGAAGTATTTCGTGCACCCGTACATTTTAAAGCATTCTGGGAAGGATACCGGCGACTAGCCTTTCGGCTATCGGCCCAAATAATGTACTCATTTTTCTTATCAGGGAAAAGTTGATTGATTGATTGATTGATTGATTGATTGATTGATTGATTGATTGATTGATTGGTTGATTGATTGATTGATTGATTGATTGATTGATTGATTGATTGATTGATTGATTGATTGATTGATTGATTGATTGATTGATTGAAAGAGATGGAACAAGTCGGAGTAGAATATTATTCGCGACGCTATCTTTCGCGTAGGGTATTAAAGATTAGAAAAAACTCAGAGCCTATTCATACAAGATTAAAAAATAAGCAAAATAACATGTGCAACACAAAACTGGAGGCCGGCATCTAGCGGTAGGCAGCGCTGTGTGCGTTCCCTTCCTGTGTGTCCTGTGGTTTTGGGTTGTTTTTTTCTAATCATGTACAACCAACAAGCCCAGCTCTCCGCACTTCTGGTATTAAAGATGTGTGTAGACGCCCGCTCCTCATGCTCGTTCTCTCTTTTAGTTGTTTGAGAGCGCTAGACGAGCAGTCAAGAACCTACAATACATAGGCGCAGACTCCGTTTCCGGTAGAGCTGTGCTGTGCTTGCTTATGGGCCGCAGAAAACAGCACCCCTTTCATTTTCCTAATAAGAACCGCTGAACCGCGGTACATGTCGCGGCAACGTGCAGATGCATCAGCGTGCCAGTGAGTGCATGCGCGTCCACTGTGTGTGGTGTGCGCGGCGGCCTTGATCGTAATACGATTGCTCCCGTATGACGCGGCAACAGCTCGGGCACTGAATCACCTCTGCGAACAGATCGGTACACGAACCCCGCCGAACAAATACATGGTCATATCGGCGTCAAACAAATCTCCCAGAGGCCACGATCTCCGTAAATATGACCGCACCAGAGCGTGACGTGATAAGCACAGTTCCGTGACGATAGCGCGCATAAATCAACGACAAAAATAAAGGTGCCGGAATTCTTTTATGCTACAAAAATATCTAGCGGGAGCACATTACAATGCACTGACTCCACAGGACTCTGACGTGGCCAGTGGAGTCAGAGGACAGGACTCAGAGCCTATTCATACAAGATTAAAAATAAGCAAAATAACATGGGCAACACAGAACTGAAGGCCGGCATCTAGCGGTAGGCAAGCCGCGGCTGACGAAGCGAAACGGGAGACACAAAACCGTAGTCCTTCCTCAGCCATATAAAGCACGTCCATATATGTATATTTGTGCATAGCGCGCTTTCTCGCATTTCTTGCATTTCTCGCCGTCTTCTTCGCCAAAAAACGATTGGCGCTGCAGCGGCGGCTATAAGAGCCGTGCCGAACGAAGAGGACAGCGTCTGATGGCCCGACGTTCGCTTTCTAATCTCCCGTCTCTCCGAACAACTTTTTTTTCTAGGTTTTTCTTTTTTCCATCTCATCGTTAACTTCGCGTTCTTAGTGCGCCCCGTTTGCCAGCAGCAGCCGCGTCCTTCGCTCGGTCGTTCGTTTCTTTCGTTCTTTCATCTTTTTTTTTTACTTTTTTGCCTCTCACGGGGGTCCCGATGTCGTGCGGATTCTGCAGATTTAATGAGGGAATTCCTCGGCCCTCCACGCCGGGGCCATTTCAACCACGCGAGCGAGATGTCCGTCGTGTGCGTGTCCACCACGACACTGCGAAATGCGAGGATGAGAGAGACAGAGAGAGAGAAGCTGCACACCCTATAGGGATCAAAGAAAACAGGAAGATTAGGTGGGAAGAAAGGAAGGAGGAGAAACGCACCGCGGGCCGCTTAGGAAAAGGTCGCTCGACTGATCCTTTTCGCCGGCTGCTCGCTTCTTGATCTCTTCTTTTTTTTTTACTGGCCGTACCGGCCAGTTCTCTCTTTGGTGTGTAAGCGAGCGAGTTAAAAAAAAAGTCGACAAAGAGCGGAAAATAAAAATACGCAAAAACATGAAGGCAAGGGGTTTTTGCCTGAGCGAGCGCGGTTACGGAATATTGGAGGGAAACCATCTGTATAGCGTGAATTAAAAAAAAAATTCTTTTCGAATTCTCGCGTGTCTGCGTCGTGAGGAAAAAGCTCGCAGGAATTATTGAAATCGTCCTCTTTTTTCCCGGTTTTTGTAACGTCTCTTTTCTATTATATTTTATTCCCTTCACTCCCTTTCCCCAGCACAGGGTAGCCGGCTATTCTAAGAACTGGCTAACCTCCCTGTCTATTCGCCTGTACATTCCTTCCTTCCGCGCTGAAGAGAGGCAAAGCGACGGAGCAACAGGTGAGACCTGTACGTCAGCATTACAGCAAACAGCGAGCTGAAGAATTACACTGCCGGTGCGATGCCTGCAACGCCGTACAGGTGAAGTACTACGTACTGTCTGCCTGAGATCTCTAGCAAAGTCATCTGGAGTTTTACATCGCGCGCTCTTTCGCGTCGTATCAACGCGAAAACGCAAGCACCCGTCTTTTAAACTGCGACCCTGCGTCACCCACGTGTGCAGGCCCGCGCGTGCCATGCGTAGTTTATCTCCGAACAATACATCATTGTGATAATAGGGATCAAACACACTTCAAGTCTGATAAGGACAATGGCCGACTGCCAGAGCGATCTGTAACCAGCGTCGTTCTAACGCCGAACATGTCATCGGTTCTGAAGGTGTTAAAAGATATTCCCTTTCCGTCGCGGGGTCGCTGGCTGACACTTGCCTGCCTACAGGCAAGGTTGGGTGATTGGAACTCCAGCATATATGTTCTGGGAGCAGGATAATGGACAGGACCAGACTGCCCCTTGCTGAACCGGACGGCGTAGCCGACAAGAACGAGAGAAGGAGAGAGAGTGGCCGGCAAGGAGAAACTCGGCGGCCGAGCAGAGAAGAGAGACTTTCAAGCAACGATAGATGAAGCACCCTTCTTTAGCTCTCTACCAGTTGTAAATAATGTAAATAAACCTTTTTGTATCATTTAGAAACATCAGCGTCATCAAGTTATTGAAATCGAACCTTTTTATAACAGAAGGTCTGAATTGTCTTACAGACGACAGCATGCGCATTGCACCTTCGATGGGGCTGAAATTGTACTCTTGCGTGAAGACACCATACACCGGACAAAACAAACAAACAAACAAACAAACAAACAAACAAACAAACAAACAAGCAAACAAACACTCACTCACTCACTCACTCACTCACTCACTCACTCACTCACTCACTCACTCACTCACTCACTCACTCACTCACTCACTCACTCACGAGAGAGAAATGGCGCTCGTTGAAGCTGGCTTCTCCGCAATAAGACGAACGATCAGGAGAAGCACGCTTCCAGGAACCAAAGGCCGCATTCATAATTCATTGCTTAATTGCTTAAGGAGACACCTCTTATAGGCGAAGCATTTAAAACACATATTTCGGTGGCGGCGTGGTACGCGAAAAACCCGGCTTCAGCGAGCGCACAGAAATGCTGTCCTCGATGGTGCACCGGTCACATGCGCATTTGTATGCACCGTTTTCCGATGACGTTCTCTCGATCGTGAGCTTGTCGGCGATCAGCTGTTTCTGACGTGGCAATCAGATCTATCGTCGAGGTGACTTGTCGCTTCACGTTGCCGCAAGTCATTGTTTGCCTGGATATGAACGCGTTACCGCCGTCGTTGCCTGCGGCAACTGAAGTGTTGCGCCACTGAGCACGTGAATGAAGGTCCGATTCCCGGCATGGAGGAAGGAAAAAGTTAGGAGGGAGCATTGGGCAGTGAGAAAGAAAGAAAGAAAGAAAGAAAGAAAGAAAGAAAGAAAGAAAGAAAGACGAATAGTACGTCAGGCACGCACATGCCAAGCTGCGCTTGCCCACATTTTCCCAATAGGGAAAGGGCTCGTGAACTGTTTCGTTGCACAACGTAAATCACAGCGTCTAACATGATGTGGAGAGAAGGAGAGAGAGAGAGAGAAAGGGATAGAGTAAAAGAAAGGCAGGGATGGAAATGCGTGAACCATACTATATTTAGGTTCGGTACTTTAAACATGGTGAGGGAAATGCGGGCACAAGAGAGAGAGAGAGAATGAGCATGAGTGCTCGCAATGCGCAATACACCCGTATAGTGTAATGTATCTACAGGCGATCGCATAATTTGCTGTTGTAGCTACTGATGTTTAAATAGTTGTGTATTAATGAGTCACTGGCGACTCCTTGCAGCTCCATGAGTATGCAAATGCCAGCGAAATCTGCCTAACGCGAGGCTTTTTTTTAAATCTTATGATGTGAGGAGATGTTTCACAATAGAGCCAGGACATGGAGAAAACGAAAGCAACAACACACACACACACACACACACACACACACACACACACACACACACACACACACACACACACACACACACACACACACACACACACACACACACACACACACACACACACACACACACACACACACACACACACACACACACACACACACGTTATGTCAGTTCTTTATGTTCACCGACACGTTATGACGTGGCCTGTAGAGTAAGCAGGTAACCATCTCGTGCACTGGCGGCACTGTTTCTTCTCACCTTGCACGTTCCACCTTCACCTCCTACGCTGCAATTTACGCCCCATTAAATTGACAGCCTGCGTGACATGACAAAAATAACAAAAGTTTCAGCACACTTGCCTCCACTCCGCAAAATTCTCATGACTAGGTTAGCACCACAGCTAGAAAGCGTGAGGCTTTCTTTCAAATTTTATGGAAGATTCATGATTCACACCTACGCATCACCGAGGAAGGAAAAAAAGAACTAGAACAGGAACTATGCGGGCTGAAATAACGCCGACGGTAGATCTTTCGCCACTGTCGTTTACGCTCATTTGGCAAACCAACGCACGCAGTAGTCCCATCTCAAAGAAGTTATGTATTAAAAAAAATAGTTGGTGGAGGGGGTCTTCTGCCAGCCATGCTTACCTCTTTCCTAACAACTAGGGAACTCTGTTAGCGCTTTCTCTTAACGTTTCAATGAATAAGACATCCCACTTTGCTAACGTTCTTATCGGCCAGCCAAACATCGCTTTTGAATTAGATGAAATCACAAGGCTCCAGCGAGTTCAGAAACGTTCACGTTGTGTTCAGGCGTATGATACAGCGTAATATAAGTAGTTTAAACGCTCACTTGAAGTAAGAATTTGCATGCGTTACAAATATATTCAGTTAAATACAATTGAAAAATTGCTACACGTGCTTGTATTCGAAGGTCCTTGCTTCTCTAGCACGAATTTTCAATTATATAGTCGTTTCCATTCAGACAGAACGTATCCATCAGTCATTCCGAATTGATGCCTTTCCGAAAGAAAGCGGTAAAAAATCAATGCGCTTCAACTAGCCAAGATCAAATACGAGCTATATAAATAAATTCACTCTGTCTCTCGCTAATGTACAGACGGGTTCACTGTTAAAGGGAACACTTGCGTGCAGGACATGATTGGATTTTGCTCTCTTGCAAAAACATAGTGGCTTAGATTTGCATAAAACTACTGGTGGTTGACAGTTCTGCCTCTTTTTCAGACTCGTGCAGTGCATGAACAACGTTTCCCTGCCCACTTGCTGTTAGAGGGCCAGCAAAATGAAAGGTGCTCATTGCAGTGTTCCTTTTAACAGTGGACCGCACTGTACCTACGCTATAGAAATACCACGCTTCGGGCTTCCCGACATGAACCCGACCATCTGTGATACTGAGACATACGAATGTCGTAAGTGAAATAAACTTTTAATGCGTTAACATTAGGAAGCAACAGGTGAAATAAAAGTACGCGAGGAGTTCGTGCAGCCGACCATTTTCCGCGTGGTTGACCTACCCCGTTTCCTACTGGGGGTAACCGCCTTTTCTCCGAGGGTACCAGCACTGTTGCCTCGTGTTGAGTATCGCTGTCAGGGTAGTTAAAAGTAGTTAGACGTGATTGAGAGCAATACTAATTTGCACATCTTTCGCAGTTACCGCTAATTTGTGATATAGAAATTTTTCACGATAATGATGGTCATATCAAGTACCGATTCCTTCCTTCCTTCCTTCCTTCCTTCCTTCCTTCCTTCCTTCCTTCCTTCCTTCCTTCCTTCCTTCCTTCCTTCCTTCCTTTTTTCTTTCTTTCTTTCTTTCTTGCTCCCTCGCTTCCCTACCATTTTTCTAATTTTCTTTCGTCGATCTTTCTGAGTCGGCGTGAAACGTCCCGCATAAACATACGCATGCCTGCAGGAGGCGCTCACTGCAGTGGGCGAGGATAGCAGAGAGGAGGCTACAGAGAGCGTTTCCAGCTATAGCCTTCCTCCACTTATCTCCGCGTAACACTTCGCTCCCGACTCAGGTAACGAAGGTCGTTGGGAGCCGGAGATGCCAAGGTGCACCACGGCGGTCGTTGTAGCTGCTGCTTATCGGACGCCTCAGGAGATGGGCCCGGCGGCCGGCCCGCCACGGCCGTCGATATATCGACGTGTATCGACTGCTCAGTGCGGCGAGACCGACTTCTCTCCTCCGCCAATAAATAGAGGCGCCTTGGGCTTGAGACGCGGACGAACTTGCTACCGCCACAGTGGCAACCAACAAGAGCCCCCCCCCCCCCCCCTGCCCTCCTCTCCCCCAACTCGACTCCGTGTTCTTTTCTGCGCCCACTGACCCGCAGTGACCAAACACTTTCGTGTGTTTCTTTGTTATCGACCGTGAGCGACGCTTGCCAAAACCTCTGGCCTAAGGTGAAGCGCATTCGGCAATAAATGATCGCCCCGGAGGAAAGGATACATCCCGAAGAATGAAAGTATAACAGATAACACGAAGGAAAAGTTCGAAGGATTCGAAAATTGTGTCTTCAGATCCCACCGACGGAAAGGGTTATTTTTGGTCCACTTTAATTCCTTTCGATTTAGGTCGACATCGTTACGCTGCAGTTAAACAAAACAACAAATAACGTCCCCTACGCTATCCTTGGCTTAACTGTCTGTTGGTTTCACTTGTTGTATAACCCGTAAAAGTAAAAGTTGCAATTCAAGCTCATGGGAAAAGCTTAGCATTGCAGTAGTCTACGCGCTCGAACAGTTAGGCAAAACTAAGTGCATATAAATCCATTCCCTTCGACAAATCTAGGGTATCTAAAGCCGAAAGGTGTTATGCGTGCGACGTTTTAATGGCATGGCCGGATTATCTTTAGGAACTTCTTGGGAGAAATGTTTTCATCTGGAGAAATAGCAGGTAATTAAGAAAACGTCAGGCAAGGTGCGTGGTTTCTGCGTTCAACTGCAGAAAATTCTTAAAAAGAAAGACACTAAGGTTAAATACACTGAAAATTTGCTTTATAATTTAGCTTTTCACAGAGAAGTCAAATGCTGCTTCTTTATCGCTTTTCGTCAGGTATGAGGTTAATTGAGAGAACGCTCACATAGTTTCATCAGTATAATTTCTTACCCTTTGACGAAAGCCTCACTGTTAAAGCATTGAGAGCCTGCTCGACCTAATAACAGGGATATTTAGAAGAGTAGCTTGGGCCTGTTGGTAGATAACGAGAGTGGAATTTGATAAAGTTGATGTGATTGTCAGTACCAAGGAAAAGGTAGCGCGAGAGATAATTGAAGCCGAAATCATTGAGCGGTTAGGTACGCGGTGTGTTAGCACGCCTCCTTTTAGGTTATCTGGTAATAACTTGCGTTCCTTCGTGCCGATTTTAGACAGTTTGCAGTCACGCCTGTGTGACATGCGTACTCGCCTCACCGAGTTCTGTACATAAGTCTCTGTCTGTTGTTTCAAATAAACATTTGTTGATAGTTAGCGCTTGTGTAGTGTTGCTTACTCCGTCCCTGTACTTATAAGTGTGCGCTATTCCACTCACAATAGGGATGTTTCCAATGCAAATCAGATAATGAAGGTTATTTGATTCGAAAATTAGTTTTTTAAAGAAAAATTCAGGAACACTCGATTGTTTCACCTGTAATTCAAGAGATAGCAACACTTATTAAAGTCTCGCGCGAGAGTGATCCAAGTCTCCAAGTTTCAACGGTGCGTCCCCCCCCCCCCCTCCGCAACCTGAAATTGGCCGAGTCCGAAAGAAAACAAACTTCGCAATGTATACAAAAGTGAAGATGAAGTGATGACGTCCTTCCCATAACGGCCTGCCTTTGGTCTCCGTCACGTAAACAGTTCTTGGAACGCAACATCGGGGCCCCTGGGCCGCAACTATCGTCAAAATGTAAGAGTATGGAGAACTGGGCGAGTTGGTTTGAGGACATCATTGGAAACATTTCGGCGCGTTTTCGTCTATTGTGTGCGCGCCGAAATGTTTCCAATAATATCGTCAAAAACCTCAATGACCATAACCCTGCAACTTAAACAATGACGGCGCAGGTCCTAGTGAGCACAGGTCCTACTTACTGTTCAATAAAGTTATTACTAATTGCTTTGTAATTATGATGGATAGCTAGAACGCGCACAATACATCATACACTATATGACGATACCCGTATTTGATTCGATTCAACGATATCGTTATGACGAAATCAGACCTGCTTAAACACGTTACAAGTGCGGCATGGCTTGGTTCGCAAATTAACGCCGTGTGTCTTATTAAACTACCGTACAACTAGTTACTCGTTCACTACCGTACAACGGGTAGTGAATGCCGACTGCGACGCCGTCATGCTAAGCAATAATGCGGCTAAAAATCATCACATATTGACGTTTAAGAGGATCGGTGTAATCACATACTTAGCCCAAATACGAGTAATGCCATTCCTTCCAGTATGAGATTAAAACGCGCAGCCCGGGATGAAATCCCTGCCGCGGCGGCCGCATTTCCGATGGAGGCGAAAATGCTTGAGGCCCGTGTATTTAGATTTAGGTGCACGTTAAAGAACCCCAAGTGGTCAAAATTTCCGGAGTCCTCTACTACGGCGTCCCTCAAACCATACCGTGGTTTTGGGAAGTCAAACCTCAAAAATTGTTATTGTTAATATCCATCACAACAACGGTTATCACAGGCAACGCGGAAATGTTGAAGATGGCTGAAATGACATCTATAGATATCAGTACAGTCAGCGCCGATATTCGTATATGAATAGCTATCGCACTCGAGAGGTCAAGAGCTGCAGAGTGAGCGAGTATTGTTCTGACGGGGATATGAAGTCAACAACGTGAGTGGTAACTCGAATGAGATAAAACTGAATCAGAAACACAAAGCCTTCGGGAAATATGAAAATATTAAGAGAAGTTCAGCTGGAGGGCACGCCTCATGATACAGAACGCAGCACTCTAATAGATTTAGAGCACGCAGTATACTAAATTGTCTTCTTTTTTTTTTTGTATGAACGCTCTTTTAAACACTTTTTTTCCTGAACACTCCCATAATACGAGTACATAGCATTCTAAACATTCTCAAAGGTGCAAGAAATATTCCTTTAGTGTCAACCATCCTTTTCTTGCCAAGATAGTGAATATTATAGCAAAACAGCCATTTGGGCTAGTTGGTAACGGTTCATATCTTAAAGCAAATAGGCGCACTATGGCAACAAGGACAAAAGGAAGGAACCGACGACACAAAGCGCACACTCGCAACTGAAGGTTTATTGAAAGAGTACACATAAATACGTTACAAAAAAAAGGGGCACGTGGTGCAATTTTCCTCGCCGAAACAAAACAAAACGAGATGAGTATCCCCTTAACAGATCATGAAGGCGCATGCGTCTATACACAAAGGAAGTTCGAAGAAAACCGGACTAAAGAAAATTCAAACTGCGTGGGGATGGGGGGGGGGGGGGGCGGAGGAGAGGGGAGAGGGGAGGGCAGACAAGTTTAATGCAGATAAACCGACAAACAAACAACCAAACAAACAAACAAACAAACAAACAAACAAACAACAAACAAACATACGGTGTCAAGGTCTGAGGAGGTGGCGCAATCTGTTGACTACAAAAGTTGATCATGGACAGCAACAGCGGTGTTTCCTCCTTTTAATGCAACACAGCCCTTGACTTTCGCAGCAAGGCACCGACAATCGAAAACCACTCGATATCTTTGAAAGTAACGTTTTAAAGTTAGCACTGCTTCATAATCATCCGCATCATAAAAAATTCGGCACATCGGTTTCATGCGAAGCAGTCAGCGAGTATTTCTATGCTGTATTTTATGGCTTTGAGCCAAGCGTTGCGAGGTGGATCGATGTGTTTTTGTAAGTGTAGTAGCTGTGTGCACATCGTGGGCTTACCAGGTACGTCGACAACACTGGCGTTCAAATGGTAACTTATGGTGCTACGTAACGTCACCCCTCACGTTAGAGTAGATACGTCAGTATTATCAAAACTAAGTGCACTATATGGTGCAATGATGTGAATATCATACGTAACTTTCGTTAATATATTCTTCCGGGGCCGAGCAATGCTTCAGACTTCAGTATAGCTTGCTGAATCATAGGAATACAAATGTAATGTTTATTAGACTGCCACAAAAGCGGCGCCAACATTGGAACCACAGACGTTAATCTGATATGACGCCTGTATCGTAGGAGTACATATGTAGTGTTTATTGCTTTCTTGTAAAATTATATAGCCAGCACCACAACCACAATTGACGTTGCACCGACATTACGCCTGCATAGGCTGTTTTTCCAAACCAGTTCATAGACCTGGCGTGGCTGTGCGGTAGAACACCTGATTGCCACGCAGAATGCTTGGGTTCGATTCCTGTTGGGATCCTAATTTTTATTCTTTCCATTCGTCGGGTCAACGCTGCCGATGTCGGTTTCTCTTAACGCTTTCGCATTTAAATTGCCAATGTCTCTTCTAGCCGTTCCTGGGTAGATATAAACTGTCAATCACCTGTGGCGCATACCCGTATACCGCAGCCCATGCGTTGGTAAACGGGTATGTGCCACACGTGTCTGCAGAGGAAAGGGTTTGACGATGTACGCGACAGGATTTCCACGTTATTCATGTCATGACCCGACAGTCATATTCGTTAAATCCTCTTACCCTCCCATGCCAATTTCGGTCTACACCAAGTTAAGGAGGCAATCATGAGAGCACCCAGACGTAGGCGGCTAGATAGATATGTAGATGGATAGCTACATAGATAGAAACGCTCAAAAGGCCGAAGGTTAAGAAATGCTTCGCATTTATAACATTATCATCGTGATTGAGGACTTGGGAGCACGTAGGTTCAAGGAACCCTGCCTCACCTGGCTCCACTCAGGCGTTTGTGTCCCTCCGGGCCGTAACGCTCGTATAACGGAGTCAAATTAGCACAAATAAAGACGAGCAAAAAGAAAAAGACACCTGGCGGTTTTGTGTCCATCTTTATTTGCGCTAATTTGACTTCGTTATAATCGCCTGTCCTTGCCTGAGCTTGTCCTGTGTATAAGCACCTGCATACTTGTTTTCATCGTGTTTTTGTGTCCGTCTTTATTTGCGCTGATTAGACTTTATTACAATGCAAGACCAGCCAGCCTAACAGTTTGTGCTACTGAAGTTACATAACGCCCGTAGCCAGATCGGCAGCCATGGTCTGCCCTACCGGGCCCTCGGGACGCGGTAGTGTCTCCCAATCCTCCCAGGTCTTCGGTTGATCTTGGGCCCGCGGAGAAGGATACTCCCGGCAGTAAGACAGGAGATGGAACTCGCTTACGTCATTCTCACTACTAAAGCGAGTCACAATGCGTGCCCGTTGCGTAAACGCGATTGCAGGTGTAGGGTTCCGCGTTCTCCAGCTGTGCCGTGTGACTGAAAACGGCATGTAGCACGTGTAACCGAGCCGTTGCAGACTCGCGATAAGCGGGCGACCGTGAGCGTTTTCCGACCTTGGCCTTTTGGGCGAGTAAACATTTGGTCCTGTTCCAGGAAAAGCCATTCTCGAGATCGCACACTTTATCTCCACACTATTTCGCATCGGCCCAACTATCGCGGCTCTCGCGTGCGCGCGGTAGCGATCGTGTCATGCGCGTGGGAATATGCATCGTGAAGTCGTGTTTTCTGAGAGGTGGGCAGTGAGTGCACTGGTTTACGACAAATTGGAATGGCACTCAGAGATGAAATGTTTTCGTCAGCGAACAGTTAAGGGTACAATATGCATCGAATTTCTGCGAGGGAGAATGTAACGTATGCGAAGAATTAGCTTCTCCTGACATGCCCCGGCAACCCTATAGTCAACAGCGTCCAACGACAGTACACACTAGCCCACTAGCCCAGTCCAGTGACTTTCATTTGGCAACTGCTGGTAAGCTATAGCTTGCCAGCAGATAACAGGCGAATATGAATTAGAAGGCAAACACAAATGCACGAAAACATCGCGAGCAATTAAGTGTCACGTGACGGTGGTGGCGTCGAGTTCCATCGCTGCGCCAGGACAAACTTAACCTATAGTTGCACAGCTCACATCGTGAGAGGCAAAAAAGCGCGTTTTCATCTACCTTCGGGGCTACTTTCATCCTCTGTTTCGATACCACTGTAGCTTGAAGCGCCCCACCTTGACACTGTAGTCGTCATCATCGGGGTTTCACGTGACAAACCCACGACATGATTACGAGGATCGCCGCAGTGGAGCACTCTTGATTAATTTTGAGCAGCCTGGGTTTATTTGAGGTGCGCCTAAAGCAAAGTGCATCCCGCAACAAATCCGAAACAGAATAGAACACGTGAAACAAAAAAAAGCCATATTTTTCGCAACATCAACAATTTTTTCTAAACGCGACAGCGATAATCCATTCTAAATACCGCGCCTCTCGAAATCGATCGGTGAATCCAAGAAACTATAACCAACACGGAATAGCACTTTACTAAGCGATGCTTAGCACTACAGCTCCAACCTAATTACAGGAGTGCAAAATCGTACACAATGGTAAAGGTTAATCCAGACCAACGGACAACCTTCCAAATGGGTGACACGAAGAGACAATCACTTTGAGGTTGCCGCGGTAAGTTCATTCTGCGAAACAAATGAAGAAAAACTCGTTTGTGTCTGCACCGCTCGACGAGGGAGGGGAGGGGGGGGGGGAGCGGCTGCAACCGAAACGCGCCAAGATGAAGAGGTCGGGTGGCGCTGGCGTCGCGGCTAACTCTATATAAACTATACGTGCTTAGTATAACGGGGACATCCATCCTTGCCCTACATCCAAAAAAGCCCTCTTTCCTTCTAAACGCAGTGTAGACAAAGCATACAGAAGAGTGTAGACAATGCAGGAGAACGAGAGGAAAGGGTTAAACAAAAAAGCTGTAACGGCGAAATGGGGGCTCTTCACTCCGCAAGCGCCCTCGTATATATACAGTGCCAAGCACCACGAAATAAGATCACACAGCGAGGCAGCTAAAAGAGAATGAAAAGTGCTCTCGATTTAATCAAAGCAAAAGAAAGTGGTAGAGGACCGTATATATACCGAAGACAAGTGAGGCGATTTGTCGCTGGCCGCGGGAGCGGGCAGTAAGGAGAAAGGTGAAGGCTATCCGAAAAAAAAGGAAAAAAAAGAAAGAGAGAGAGAGAAATGGAAACGTAAGACCGGAGGACGGCCGGCGCGAAACAACAGGGAGCAAATACCGCGAGTGTACTCGAGTCGAGAGCGATTCGAAAGAGGCTGCAGCTAGGTTGAGGAGGAGATCTGTGAATGTTTTCTTTTTTCCCTTTCTTTCTTTTTGTTAGCAGTGACACTACAGAGAGCAAACGATGTACAACACACACACACACACACACACACACACACACACACACACACACACACACACACACACACACACACACACACACACACACACACACTGGCCTAGGGACACAAGGACACACACGAGGTGAAAAGGAGAGGGTGAGTTGGAAAACGAAGGTTCATAGGGGAGAGGAGGAAGAGCTAGAGGTCACGTGGCAGCGGTGGTGGAGCCCTGTTGGGACAGCGATTTGGAAGACAGACGCCCGTCTCCTGGGGTCGTCTTATCGATCCTGGAACGCCGGTGGTGGCAGCAGCCTACTTGTGTGCGTGCGTGCGTATGTGTGTATGTGCGCGTATATGGCTGCTCCCTTAGCTGCTACCGATCTTCACTCAAAACTCTTCGGGTCCCGACGTTGCCCGGGTGCTCTTGACGGTGGTATAGCGGCAGCGGTGCCCGGCCTTTGGGAATACAAAAGAAAAAAAAAGAAAGAAAAGAAAGGAAGAAGGAAAGACAAATTTTTACCGTTTGTGAGTCTCCTCGTTTTCCTTGGCCTCATCGTTCTCTTTGCTGCCCATTGCCCGAGGCCTTGTACGAGAGCGGACCACTTACAGTACGGCCACGGTTAAGTGAACGCCTCCGACTCACCCACCAACCCCAGTCGTCGTCGTTGTTTGATTTATACGCGCTCCTTTCTTGTTTCAACAAAGGTAATCTCTTATACGTATAAAAAATGTCAGTCGACTCTGTTGACCACGATATTTCGGTGTACAACCTCCAACAGGCTATGGGGAACAAAGCTTAAAAAAAAAAATTCGACAGATCCCACCTGCCGTGGGAATCGACGTGATGCGAAGCATGCGCAGGATGGTCACTATGGCGTAATTTTTCACATTTAGCGAAACGTTACGGAATGACGTTAGAGAAATGTAGAAGTGGTATACGCACACTCATTTGTTCAAGAGTGGCATATTTATTGTATAACCCGTTGTTTACAGTTGCGTAACGATGCCAACAGCAACATGGGTGTTACCAACCCCAGACGCGGTAAGCTTATATTCTTCAATACTGGATAGCACGAATCCGAACAGGACAAATAAAGAACACAGATGCACGGGCAGGCGTTACTCGCAACTAAGCTCATTCAGGATAGTCCCCTAGATATATACATAGCCGAGTGCCACGCGCAGGCGCACTGCACGTACGTTACAGTCACAGTTACAGTTGTTAGGCTTATACTTTTTCGTTATGACGGAGAACGCACACACGTTTCACGAACCCGCGTGTATGTGTAAAGGGGTTCTTGACAGTTTTGAACAAGGTCACCATCACAGTGATCAGTGAGCACCAGCAGCTGGACCGGACTTGTTAATCGGATCCGTTCCCGATCGCGGCTATGAGGAATCTAAGTGTAGTGAAGTGCGAGATATTGTGAAGCTGGTGGAAATCCTGGATGCCTCTTACGATGAAATGATCTATGATGCCTTCTGTCGTGGACGTGGCAGCGAGGTCCTTTGATGCCCTGTCCACATCCAGGCGTCTTTCACACAGTATAAGCACCAATCATTGTTCGGTCCTTGATAAATCAATGTTGAAGTCACCGGTAATGATGAGAGGCCTAGTTCTCTCAGCAGATTTATTGTAGAAAGCATTGACCCAGGTTTCTGCGTAATCCACATGGTCCACGTTGCGGACCACTTGGACGAGTGGATGGTAGGTTGAGCGTCTTCCACGCGTGTTCTGTCTTCAGCTTCCTCACTTTCCTTGCGTCCGCCGCGGTGGTGTAGCGGTTACGGTGCTCGGCTGCTGACACGAAGGTCGCAGGTTCGATCCCGGTCGCGGAGGTCGCATTTCGATGGAGGCAAAATGCTAGATGACCGTGTACTGTGTGATCTCGGTGCACGTTAAAGAATACCAGATGGTCAATATTTCCGGAGCCCTTCGCTATGGCGTCTCTCATAATCATATCGTAGTTCTCGGACATAAAAGCCCAATAATTAATAATATTATCACTTTCCTTGCGTGTAAATGTGTGTGTTCGCGGTTACTGTGTTGCTTGAGACTTTGTATCACCTGTGGCACATACCCGCATAACATGAACTCTGGTGTACGGGTATGTGCCACACGTGACTGAGAGAAAGGGTTTCATGACGTACGCGACAGGTATTTTGCGTTATTCATGTCATGACCAGTGAATTGTGTTCGTCATACACTGATCCCCTGCTACGCCAATCTTGGCATATTACAAGTTATGGAGACGACCAGGAGAGCGCCGAGACGTAGGCGGCTAGATAGATAGATAGATAGATAGATACGTAGATAGAAACGGCCAAAGTGCCTGAGGTTCGCTAAGAAATGCTTCGCATTTAAAATTGTACGCCTCGACTATTTGAACCAACAATTTCGGCGCGTACAAACGTGCGATAAAAAATCGATTACGACATAAGCTGAAACAAGTGTACCACAGTGTTTGGTACATGGGCAGATTTTTTGTATCTTCTTAAATGATTATCCTCCACCATTGAACTAATTGAAATAACTTGTGTATAAGCCGATGAAACATCATTGCGCACACTGCAATTCTGAAGACGTAAAACACCTCGTGAATGGTTTAAACGAAGTAGTGCAGTGTTAAATACAAAAAGCACTAAGAGCGCTGCACAGGCGTATAATTGTTAAGTGGTGTTTGAAAAATTGGAGCTGTACATTGGGGAGACTGTTACTTTAAAAAAATTCGGCAGATCCCACGCCTTGTGGGAAACGGTTCCATGCGAAGGAGTGGGCGAGTAATTTTCTATGCTGCAATTTTTTTGGCTTTAAGCCAAGTGTTACGATGTGGATGGACGTGTTTTTATAAGTGTAGTAGTTCTGTGCACATTGTGGGCTTACCAGGAACGTCGAGTACACTGGCCTTTAAATGGTAACTTATGGTCTGTCGTAACGTCAGCACTCACATTAGAGCACAAGGCGTCAATATTATCGAAACGAAGTGCACTTTACGGTGCGATGATGTGAATGTCATACGTAACTTTCCTAGGCGTATTCCTCCGGGGCCCAGCAACGCTTGAATATAGCTTGCTGAATCATACGAATACAAATGTAATGTTTATTAGACTGCTATAACAGTGGGCCCTACACTGGAACCACAATTGACGTTAACCCGACATGACGCCTGTATAATAGGAGTACATATGTAACTGTTTATTGCTCTGTTATAAAGTTAGATAGCCAGCACTGCAACCACAATTAACGTTGCACCGACATTACGCCTGCATAGGGTCTTTTTACAAAAAAATGTTTCTAGACCTGGCGTGGCTCTGAGCTACAACACCTGACTGTCACGCAGAATGCTTGGATTCGATTCCTGCTGGAATTCTATTTTTTATTCTTTTCTTTCGTCGGGTCGACACTGTCGATGTCAGTTTTTCTTAACGCCATCGCGTTTTAATTACCTATGCCTGTCCTCGCCGTTCCTGGGTAGGTATGAACTGTCAATCACCTGTGGCGCATACCCGTATATCGCGACCTGTGGTAATCGGGTATGTGCCACACGTGCCTGGTGGAAAGGGTTTGACGACGTACGCGACAGGATTTTCACGTTAATCATGTCATGACCAGACGGTCAATAGATAGATAGATAGATAGATAGATAGATAGATAGATAGATAGATAGATAGATAGATAGATAGATAGATAGATAGATAGATAGATAGATAGATAGATAGATAGATAGATAGATAGATAGATAGATAGATAGATAGATAGATAGATAGATAGATAGATAGATAGATAGATAGATAGATAGATAGATAGATAGATAGATAGATAGATAGATAGAAACGCACAAAGTGCCGCAACCAACATTGACCATCCGAGCAACAAGTTAAAAGATTGGATCGTTCATAACAAGGAATTCAGAGACATGTTAATTTACAGACACAACGTATAATGTATATTCACGTGTTTAATCGTCAGCTAATATCAGGAAATCTTCCTTGATTTTTTCCGATAAAACAAAAGTTGGGAAAGTGGTGAGCAATCGCAGAACAGGGAGAGATTTCGCTGTAGCCAACGTTTCGAAGAAAAGGGCCTGACATCGTCAAGGAAGGCCTGACGAACACGAGTCCTCTTGACGGAGCGTTGGCACCAGCGGCATTCCCTGTTCAACGATTTCTAGAAACTTACTCTTCTTCTCCCCCTCCTTTAAGGTTGGGGGAGAGTGAGCTGGGCTTATACAAAACGTTGCATTGGAAGGCCTTTGTTGCCCTGACGAAGACCAGTCCTCTTCTCGAAACGGTGGCAAAAGCGGCACTCCACATTCAACGATTTCTCAAAGCTCACTCTTCCTTTCCCCTCCCTATAATGTTGGGGTATAGTGAGCTGGGCTTATACAAAAACGCCGCTAATGAAGGTCCTTGCTGCTCTGACGAAGACAAGTCCTCTTTTCAAAACGGTGGCGCCAGTGGTATTCCCTGTTCAACGGTTTCTGAAACCATGGTAGTAAGCAGCGCGAAAAATGAGACGACTCACACAGTAAGGAATGACAAGAACAAGCGCTGACTTTCAACTAAGGTGGCGTCGGTGGCACTACATGATAAGGAAATTTCGTATCTTGGGATAAGATGAAGTATGTGCCATGGGTGGGCTTTGATTTTTGAGCGATAAAGGGTCTGAAATGTTTCTTCGCGCATACACCGTACGGCCGGGTGCTGTATGTATATATGTGTTACTTCTGATTAAAAAGCTTAGTTGCGTCGCCTGTGTGCGTCGTCTAGGTTTTCGCACTGCTTTCTACCATGGATCCATACCAACTGGTCCTGCTAACTACACTTTTGCAGTTGATTTCTGAAAGCTTACTCTTCCTCTCCACCTCCTTTGAGGTTGAGAGAGAGTTAGATAGGCTTATAGTATAAAATGGCTATGATTACAGTAGATAGTATCCCGGCCGCGGCGGCTGCATTTTCAATGGAGGCGATAATGTTTGAGGCGCGTGTACTTAGATTTAGGTGCACGTTAAAGAACACCAGGTGGTCGAAATTTCCGCAGCCCTCCACTACGGCGTTCCTCATAATCATATCGTGGTTTTAGGACGTTAAACCCGAGATATTATTATTACAGTAGGGAGTGCTGATGAACTATACGGCCTTGTGCCCTTAGACGTTCACCTAACATTAAGTATACGTTTTTTTTTTTTTTGCATTTTGCCCCACAATCAAATAACGAATGAGTCAGCACGAAATACAAGCACAAAGAAAAAGCGTCGTGACGAATGAAGTGCGTACCGAGCAACGAAGTTTTAACTTCTCGGAAGCAACCGCGAGACCGAAGCCCGCGAAGCTTGGTTCTAAAATCAATCAAGACTGGAGAATGTATGACGAAAAGAGAGAGAGAGAGAGAGAGAGAAAGAGATTGCCGGAGAGAGTGTCCGAGTGTAGCTCTCGGTAACCAAAGGAACGTCGCGAGGGACACAGCCGCTTTCATCACTCGAGTGTTCGTCGTCCGCCTGGCGCTGTTCTCGATATTGGAAGTAGCCCGCTGAAAGCGTTCGCTCAGCTTGGAACAAATAGCGCCTTCTCCGGCTCAAAGCGTCGTCCTTCGAAGGACTTGGACGAGAGAGAACCCCTCGAGGTTACGCGGAGGATGTCGGGCTCTCGGTAAATAGCGTGCAGTGGAATTTTCCGGCCCTTTCAGCACACTCCTTCACAGATCTATTGATGCATTGTGTTCCGAATGCCGCTGCCTGGCTGCTCTCAAAGCTCGAACCAGCTGTTGCGCGAATGTACGAGCGGCGAGACAAAGGAGGCTTTTCGGCAATGTACTGCTGCATTTCGGGCCGAAATATTTAGGCAATAACCGACTCAAATATTGAGCGGAACCGAAGGTGGGTTTAGGATCGCGCATTTCCAGATCCGCTGTACCGTAAGAGCGGCCTTCGGTCTTGACCTGCGCATGCGCGTTTCTTCGCCAGCCACTTACCCATGACCGATGCAGTGCTAAAGAGTCTAGGAGATGGCTAGCGTTACGCGACGCATAGATGGAACAAATCCAACAGCAAAAGCAGGTATAATGGGGTGGACGCGATTCTCGAATTCTTCCATGGTGAATTGCCATAATTTCGATGAGTCAGCCCTGACTAACCTCCCGGCCTTTCTTTTATCTTTCCCGCTTCCCATTCGATGAGTCAGTGCTCTCTATATTCTTTCTTTGTGTACTCCTTTCTCTTGCGTAGGGTAACAAACCGTACGCGAATCTCGTTGACCTCCCGGCCGCTCCTTCGCTTTGCTATCTTTCCTCTTCAATATACTGATTGATCAATTTCCGACTCATGTTTAAACACCGCCCTAGCACGGCGTCCGACGAAATCCCCTCTAAAATCTTACAGAAGATTAGGTGCTCATGCGTGGTTGTTGATACAATACACACCGTTTCTGTGCTTGCCCTAATCGCTACGTACGCCACATCTTTTCACCCAGCACCTGAAAGTAGCAAGCCTAGACGTAAGCCACGTGAACGTCCCTCCTACTTTCATTAAAGAAAACGTACCCCCTCTCTTTCCCTAATCGAGAAAAATGCCAAGCGCGCTGCGTCGAATTAATTTTCGGGGAGTGTCATAGAACACCGAGTCCGCGTTCTTTCTCGCAGACGAGACCAGTGGAAGAAGGAACAGTAGAGAGACAGAACGACGCAGGAGATGCCCGTCTCTCCATCGGGATTCTGCAGGCCTTCGAAGGCGCTGCCACAGGCAGCGCGCATACATGGGCACAATGCCGAGCGAGACCATATAGAAGAGGAAGCGGTTCGCAGAATGAGCTCGGGGCGAGCATTGTTGGAGCCGGACCGCCCGTCCGTCCGATTGAGCCCAGCGTGCGTGCTCCGTTCTGACCAAAGAGAATCCGACAATAAAAGGGATCCAAAAAGAAAAGATAAACACACAAAAACAAATAAGCAATGCGCAGAACAGAGCACTGGGAACGCGCAAGGGTCCGTTCCGCCGGGTCCTTTGTATGGCGCACATATTTGTAGCGCAATTGGGCAGCCGAAATGAACGTTTTTTTTTTTCTTTTTTCGTACGAGTGCGCGGGCCTCCCAGGTGGCACGCGCAGCCTGATATTGAGGGTATGACGTCAGAACCACGCCGGTTCAGGAACGCCGTGGCACTTTATGAACTGAACAATGCCCACTGTACAATAAAGCTGTACACACGAGCGATAAAAATCTCGGCTCACACGCTGATATAGCAAACTGCAGAGTATATAACTCCTCGTTAATACAAGAAATCGTTCAACAGGGACTGTCGCTGAAGCCAACGTTCCGGCAGAGGGACTTGTCTTTAGTCAGGGCAGGAATTCCTTTACTGCCCTGACGAAGATAAGTCCTCTTGACGAACCGCTCGCGACGGCGTCATTCCCTATTCGACGATTTCTTGTCACTTAAAAACCAATTTTCGAAGCTGACTTACGAAATCTCCTGTTTGCAGAGGCGGCTTTGATCAACTGCGAAGCTCATTTAATACTAAGATATCTTATTTTGACAGTAAGGTCAATTTTCGCATGCACGACGCTCCTACTGACATCGACAATAGCGTGACGTCCAGCTACAATATCAATTCTGGCGACATCACGCACTAGAATGTCTAGTAGTGACGACGGCAGGTATCAAAACCTACAAAATGGCTGGTTTTACGTCACCAACTTAGCCATGAAGCGCAGTGAGCCACACCGTGCCGTGACGTCACGGTACAGTAGGAACTGAAACTATAGTCATATAGCTCTTAACAACGTGTTGTAAATAATTTTTTAGGGCGCGCACGCGCTTACCAGTACATATTGTCACGTGGTCGTGACGTCGATGAAGACAGCAGTCGAGGTGTTCAAGATTAACCTCTTTATTTGGCCGAACTTGTGGCCAGGAAATGAAAACTCAAACTACAGCGATACACGCTGTACACTGATAGTGGCGAACAGGGCGTCGGTCGTCGATAAAACTGACAAGCGGTGAAGCGTGTCGGCATTTATACATGTGCCGTCGAATATTCCAGCGTTATCGCTGGCTGTCGCGCAAGCTCTAGAATAAGCTCGAGTGTTCGCGTCTTGCGCGCAATCTTAACAAAACGATCTACAATAATCGCGAAGCTTCTCGAACAATGAGGCGCGGTTTGCGCTGAGCGTTGCTGGCAGTCTTTGTGGGCGAAAATGAATGCAGCAAAAGTGATAATAAGAAACGCACGTGGCAATATTCTGGGCCCTTGCGCGCCTTTCATTTGACACACACACAAAAATTACAAGTGAAAATTTTCGTGTAAGTATCATTTTAAGCTGACAGCTCACTCCAACTGCTACTGCCCTCTTACAGATGTGAAGGGCACGCTCACCGCGTTTTTGTGGGTGGAGTTTGTAATGAATTCTGAGTTTGTCACCGAGTATAGATACATCTGCGCATGCAGAGAGCTGTTAACGTTCAGAAACCACCTACGAATGGCGAAGATAGCCACGGGGGCGGTACCGTCACTTATCCTGAGCAGGTCACGCTGACGTCATAGCTTTCACTCTACAAGACGCACTCTCGAGATGGTGCAGTAATAATAATAATAATATCTGGGGTTTAACGTCCCAAAACCACGATATGATTATGAGAGACACCGTAGTGGAGGGCTCCGGAAATTTTGACCACCTGGGGTTCTTTAACGTGCACCTAAATCTAAGTACACGGGCCTCATACAATTTCGCCTCCATCGAAAATGCAGCCGCCGCGGCCGGGATTCGATCCCGCACCCTTCGGGTCAGCAGTCGAGCGCCATAACCACTAGACCACCGTGGCGGGGCGAGATGGTGCAGCAGCTTTCAAAATACCATTCCCGGCTTACGCCGTCAGCCGCGAACCCCTTTCTGCGAGATCCTTTTTCCAATAACGTGAAAGGGGCGCCGCACCGTTCTGGCACTCCAGGAATTCCAGGGTGACGTCGGATTAGGGCCGAGGCCAAGCACGCGGCTTACAAGACCCGGATGCGGAGCTCCATATATTCTATAAACGCATACCTTTTAATGCAAAACAATTTATGGGGAGCAAACTGGGATTTCAGGAGCAACTTTGGGTTTCACCATTATCCGGGCTAAAATCTATCTATCTATCTATCTATCTATCTATCTATCTATCTATCTATCTATCTATCTATCTATCTATCTATCTATCTATCTATCTATCTATCTATCTATCTATCTATCTATCTATCTATCTATCTATCTATCTATCTATCTATCTATCTATCTATCTATCTATCTATCTATCTATCTATCTATCTATGAGCGCAGGCGTATTTCAGACTGCACATGCGAACAAATTGATGTACTTATGACACGCATCAATCGTACATCATGACATAAATGACATGGCATGAATGTCATCTATGTCATGACATCTGCCCACCTAACTTTCTGGCTCCCCCTCGCGCGTTTGCCTTCTCTTGGAATCCAGTCTGTTACTCTTAATGACCAGCGGTTATCTTGCCTTCATGCCACATACCCTGCGCATGCCCATTTCTTCTTGATTTAGACTGAGATGTCCTTAACACCCGTTTGTTCCCTGACCAACTCTCCTCTCTCCTTGTCCCTTAAGGTTACTTCTATCATTTTCCTTTCCATTGCTCCCTTGTTTCACTGAAAGTTAGGTGGGCAGACGAGATTATGAAGTTCGCGGGTATAACGCGGCAGCAGCAAGCACAAGACCGAGTTGATTGGCGAAACATGGGAGAGGCCTTTGCCCTGCAGTGAACGTAGTCAGGCTGATGCTGATGATGATGATAGTGATGCCATGACGTGAGTGGCATAAATTACGTGCCACATACGTCGTAACGCAATGGTGTTCGTTTCATCAACTTGGTATATATAAGAGTGTACATGGCATGCATATTATGGCGCGAATGGTAGAATTGTCAAGTTGTCGTTGCGGCCGCTGTTGTATACGATATCGACATATGAGTGACACAACATAAATGACATGGTATATACCGAATTCACTCGCATAATACCAGCGCGGCCTCATGTCGGCTAACTCTCAGCTAGCGTTGGATAAATGCTCGCTAACTGTGGGCCAGAGCGGGATAATGTTTACAACTGTCGTGTTGGTCATCCGTTTCTATATGAAACAACGCAATGAATAATGTATATTTATTACAATGCATCTTTACCGCTTCATGAAATGTTTCGCAAACTACGGCAGTTCACGTTAAATAGAGTCGCCGCGAACTTTTTATTGCGATTGCAATTGTATGAAGGCTTGCCGTCGTCGTCGGCGCCGCTGAGATGTTCCGTTTAAATTCGAAATCAATAACATCCCCTCACGCGTCGCAAGATCTATGTGCTTGTGAAAGCGCGCGAGCATGGGCACAAACGCTTATCTAGCGGAGAGGCAACACGCTGGCCGTCTATCGTCGTCGCGAAAGACCCGTGGGGCAGAGGGGCGACGGCATAGGCTCCCCACTTTGCTCAGCCGGGCACGATCGCGCGCGCCTGTCTTCACGGGCATCAGCAGACGGTTCATACCTTTGTACGAGCTGGTCTCACCATTCGGTTTACCATGAGGCGATATACAGCGTGAAGGTCGCTTCGCTCGCTTAAGCGGTCATGTTTGCTTACGCCAGCGTTTTGTTGGGTTACTGCAGGTTGCGCACATACTTGTCATGCCTTCTTTGTTATTCTTTCGTGCCTTTCGCTCAGCGCAGCAGCATTAGAATGTAGTACCAACTAGCCTAAGTTGAAGCTTTACTGTGTTGTGAAACATTGTACTGGCGAACAAGGACGTGGACAGGATAGGTAGAGACAACACAACGCCACTGTGTTGTGTCGTGCTGGCGTTGCGTTGTCTCTTCCTATCCTGTCCATGTCCTTGTTCGCCAGTACAATGTCTCACAGTATTTATGAGAACTAACTAGGCAAGTTGTCAACGCTTAGCTTTACTGAAGGCCAGGTTGGGTGCCACAGAAGTTAGCTGCTAGCCTTACTTCGTATATCATTCCAATTCCTTGCTATCGCACTCATTGCTTCGTCCTTGCGGCGCAATTATTCTTCTTTCTTTTGTCTGTTCTTTTACGTGTCACAACCCGGATGTGATCACGAGGCACACCATAGTGGGGAACTCCGAATTGATTTTGACCAGCTGTGGCTTTTTAACACTTAACTAACTCTAACTACACGAGTGTTTTTTTTTGTATTTTGACCGATCGGACGAATTTGAACTTTGTATCTCGTACATTTTATATTGTTTCAAAAATAATAATGACCATATTACACTATCGACCACTTGAGTGAGAAATTTTTCAACACAGGTTCTGAATAACTCGCGCTGAATAAAGATTTATCTTTTGTCGCTCATAACATGCGCCATACGTTTTTTTAATGAAATATAAACAACGTGTCTCGCATGGTTAAACAAGAAGACCCGAAAAAAAGCAAACAAACAATATGCATGCTTTGCACACCTCATGAACATAGCCAAATGAGTATTCAGTAATTACGTTTAGTAAATTAACCTGCACTATTCAAGCTATCGGTAAGCAACAATGAAGTGCGGCCTTCATTGCCCGTGGATATGAAATTTTGAATGTTCTTGCTATTTTAACAAGAAAGCGGGAAAATTAGTAAGCGTTTAATGCACCGCATCCCCTGTAAATGACAGAACGACACGACGACTTGACAATTTAAATTGATTGATTGAATAACTTTATTATAAACAGTCCTGAAGCTCGGTTTTTTAGGCCGAGGCGGGCCGCGTCCACGTCGGCACCACCAGTCCGAGACGGGTGGCGGCGTCGTGGGCCTTCTGGACAGCCCTTAATTGATCCTCGAGTTCGTCGCTCTTGATGAACCGCATCCACTTCTCCCATTCCCGGTAGGGATCGGCGATAGAGGCGGGGCATCCCGCCATCACGTGTCTTATTGCCATGACGCCATTACATGCATCGCACACTGTCCTTAATTCCAGCTCCGGATAAATTTTATTTACGTTGTCCGGTGTCGGGTAGGTACCTGTCTGCAGTAACCGCAGACTGACCGCCTGTGGTCTATTTAATTTTAGGTGTGGCAACGGAAAATGCCTACGCTCCATGTAGTAGTGCTTTGTAATTTCGTTGTAGGACAGCAGTGAATCTTTTGTGTCCCCCGAATGGTCATAGACGACACCTCGAGTTTGACCGGCACGGCATGTCAGTCCTCGTGCCCGGTCGTTGGCGACCTCGTTGAGGTTCACTCGGGTTTCGTCCACTTGTCCCATATGCGCAGGAAACCATCTGATGGCTGTTTCTGGGATTTCTCCTTCTCCTAAGATCTTTCTTACGCATTTGGCTACTAGGCCTTTTAAATTTAAATGCGATTATTAATTAACATACAGTTCGAAAGTCACCTACATTTCCTATTTTGCATCAAACCATAAGCTACGAGAAAACCGTGAAAATAGCGCTCCTAGCACAACAAACAGCTCGTTAAATAAATAAATAAATAAATAAATAAATAAATAAATAAATAAATAAATAAATAAATAAATAAATAAATAATTAAATAAATTTAGAGGGTGGGGTCGGGGCAGGGGCAGGGTTAGTAGTACGTTACGCTTGGCACAGGAAGCGGGTTTAAGATGTGGCACGGCAACATCTGGCCACTATGAGAGCACCGAGAAGGCGAGGCTCAAAATATCCGAAATATAATCGCTACTTGTAAACATATAAGTCAAGAGTGCTATTTATCAAGCGGATATCAAGTGGATCTTTAGTAATTATATTCCAGCTCTCGGAAGTCAAGGTGTTTCGGGGCATAACTTCTAGAGAGCGATCATTTCATCGCTGAGATATCTTTATTGCTTTTTTGTGCATAACTATACAACGCGAGAGCTCTTGGTGCATATGGCGTATCAAATCGCGCGAAAGAAAGAAAGGCGGGTCTAATATTGCAAAGAAAATAAATAATCGGCGGGACGTAAGGCCACCGGTAAAAACAGGCTGCACAACGAAGCATCCACTCTGCCCTTTGACGTCACGGCTGACGTCATGACAGATTGAGGCCACGCGTCGAGGAGGGGAAGACGGTGACAAGCTTCTAGCGACGAAATTGTTCACGAGGCGCGCAGGCTGCCATCGCCGGACGTGCGACTTAGATGGCGATAACAATGGTCGTTATAGCGCCCAGATTTCCATAAATATTCGTAAGTTCCGGTCATAGCCGGCTTTGTGACTTCGCATATTGACAATATTCAAAGTTATATGCCGCGTTACAAATGTAATGCACTCGCCATCGTTACGACAACAGGGAGCGACATTGTTGCGTTGAGAAGACTGCGGCGGTTAAAAAAAGAAAGTTTTTGAATTTGAAAGATTCAAAATTAAGACAAATCCACAACGATTGTTACAGTTAACGTTAGCGAATATTAGAAAAAGATAAACGAGAAATTTTCAGTAAACGGAGTGGCATCGGCGTAATGCAACGGATTGAGGAAGAAAATTCACGACGAAATGCACAAACAAGACCGCGTGGGTGTTTTTGTGTTAATCCTTCGTCCTTCGTAGGACGCAGTAGCCCTATGTGATATTTAACTAGGCGTACCAACAAACGAAACGTCCGAACACACTCCTACAATAAGCACTTATAAGACCCGCCCGGTGTTTGGTTACATGTACTCTTATGTTACTAACAAAATATGTACCGATTTCGCGGCTAATGAGAAAAATGTGTTTAAGAAAAAAGTGACAGTTTCACCACAAGGGCGAAGCAATGAATGCGATACCAATGAACTGTAGTGTTATACGAAGTGTGGCGGGCAGCTAACTGTTTTGTATCCGATCTCACGTAACTACGAAACGCTGGTGTAGGAGAATACGGCCGCTCCAGGGAGAGATGCTCTCCGCATAGCCACTTCGCGTTGAGAGCGCAGCACGTAGAAGGGTATACGAGCCGCCCGCTGTGATGACTGTCGAGATAGAGCGCGCGCCAGCGATCCTGACCGCACCCTTAGGTTCAAAGTTCAAAGTTGCGCTGCTCGCGCGACAACCCCCCGCCTCCCCCCTCCGCGCGAATGCACCCTCCCAGCGACGGAGGGTGCACGCGTCTTTTCATGCTCGTTAAAGAAGGGCGTGGCGTTTCCTGTCTGCTTCGACGGCAGGCCTTCGACGGCAGGGGTGATGTTATCGCATACACCCTCCAAGCGACGGAAATGGGGATCTCTGCTTCGGCCGCGTTCGTCGCCCTCGCTCGCGCGCTGACGACGATGAAGAAGAGGACGAAAAAAGCGCGTGTCGGTTCATGATGATGGTCGTTTATGTTCACGCGTCACGGACCAACGGCGAGCTTGAAGGGCTCCGCTGTTAAAACTCACAGGGTCTCTTATGCTTTTGCCTGAGACGAGTCGAACGCGAAAGCTATCCGGTGTGGCTATTTTACCATCATTGTCGTCGTTGCCTTAGAGTTCACGTGAGTAGCTGCATGCATACGTTGTTGATGTCATCGCTAACGATGAAGAATTATACCTCAGTTCTTTGTGATGAGTTGACGGCTATCAACCATCCACTGTAAC